>NW_007729452.1:358405-369668 GCF_000696425.1 Galeopterus variegatus | reverse complement strand
GAAAGGATAAATATTTTTTCAGAGGAGTTTATTTATTATGTATTATCATCAACCTATCATGTGCATTATGCAGTATATTTTGGATTCTTCAAGCTCTGTAAACCAATAATTTTTTTTCAGATCATATTATCCACCACTCCCCTCAATTTTATATACATATCAACTTAAAAATCACTTAAATTCCCTTTTTTATCCCCTATTTTCATCCCTGCTCCCATCTTCTTCTTCATTTCTCATTGCAGTATAATTAAAGAAAGGGTCTAACTGTTCTCTAATAAATACGTTTGACGAACATTTCAGGCTTGCTTGGGAATGTCTGCCTGATTTCTACCTTATGTTCTATCGATTGTAGAATCCAGAAACAAATACTTATGAGGATTCTCAAAGAAATAAAAATCTGGAATTAATTCTAGGAGATATTTTGAAAGTATTTTTTTTTGCATTGAAATGTTGTATAAATATATACATGTACATAATACCTTTAAGCACAAATTACTAAACTGATGTAAGAAAAACATCTCTGTAATTACCACATAGGAAAAAAAAAAGCATAGAGAGAACATCAATGCATTTTTACCCATTGCAAACTCCTACCTCTCCCCTGAGGAAACCACTCTTCTGATATTTATGTTATGCATCTCCTTCCTTTCATTCCTACTTCAACTATTTTGGCTTCCTTACATAGTACAGCTTAGTTTGGACTATTTTTGAATGTTTCATAATCAAAATCATATGTACATTTTATTTTGTACATTTTTCCTATTTAAGTTTTGTTTGTAAGATTCAATTATGGTAATACATCTATCTGTATTTTTTATTTTTGTATAATGTTCACTTGTTTGATATGTATTTATCTAGACACTGTGATGGACATTTAGGTGGATTCCAGCATGCCAATTAAGGACAGGCTCTATTAATCTTATAAGCCCTAGGGATAGGTTAATGGGTTGTTCTACGCTATGCACTGTGTACCTATGCATGGAAATCTCCTGCTATGAATCGTGTACGTACTCACCTATACTTGATAAGGCTAAACATTTTTCCAAAGTGGTTCCATCAAGTTAAACCCCAGCTGAAATTGTGTAAGCATTCTCTTTCTTTCATACACATACCTACATCTTAAGCAATCATATTTTTAAATGTTTTCCTCAACTATGCTGTATGTGGCATTTTAAGTTTACATTTCTGTGTCTTATTCATGAGATAGAACATTTTTTTCCTATTTTCATTGACCATCTCTATTAGTCTGTTTGCTACTTTTATTGACATTTTTAGTTTCACTGTCCTTTGCACTAGAATATGTTTCAGTTTTGGATTAACAGATGAGTCCTCAGCAATGTTCACAAAGAAAGCCCTTTTAATTTTGAGACTTCTCAATTCATATCCCTTTAGTTACAAAGATACAAGTATTTGTGTGACTAACACTCATTCTGCAGCCAGCAATACCCTATCATTTAAAGTTTGTTTGTAATAAGAAATATAGAGAGGTTCGGTATGCCTTTCCGAAAAGCATTTTTTAAAAGATAATGCCTCCCTTAAATCTTCCTGTCGGTAAATATGAGAACATGCACACAGGAGGACTGGCGGAGTTAGTCATTCTTTAGGGAGTGCTGGAGTATAAAGGGGCTGAGTCACAGACCTGTTGTTAATCTTTTCTCTTCCCAGTGAATATTAAACTGAAGTGTGAATGTCAATGTCAGGATCAGAAAAGCCTTCAGGACAGGAGCACATTCAGTGATCTGATTTGATTGTTCTTGTATGTTTCCTGTTACAAGCTTTCATGCAAAAAAAAAAAAAAAAAAAAAAACTGGCCAGGGAATTTACCTTGATAAATATTTAGATATTGCTATGGTTTGAATTTCTATGTTACAGTAAAATTCATATGTTCAAACCTAACTCCCTTGGGAGGTGATTAGATCATGAGAGGGCTGTGCCTGTCTTAGTCTGTTCACTGCTTGAACAAAACTTAGACTGGGTAATTTATAAACAACTGAAATTTACTGCTTACAGTTCTAGAGGCCAGGAAGTTCAAGATCAAGGCACCAGCAGATTTAGCATCTGCTTCAAAGATGGCACCTTCTAGCTGAGTCCTACATGATGGAGCGGGAGAACGAGTTTCCCCGGCCTCGTTTATGAGGACACTACTCTCATTCATGAGGGTGGAGTCATCCTCATGACTTAGTGACCTCTCAAAGGTCAAACCTCCTAATACCATCACCGCGGGAGTTAGGTTTCAGCATATGAATTTCAGAGGGATATACACCTTGGGAACATAGTAGTGCCCTTATAAAAGAGACCCCAGAAAACACGCTCATCCCTTCCACCATGTGAGGACACAGCAAGGAAGTGCTGTCCATGAGGAAGAAGCCTATATCAGACACTGAATATGCCGGCACCTTGATCCTGGACTTCTCAGCCTTCAGATCTTTGAAAAATAAATATCTGTTGTTTACAAGCCACCCAGTTTATGGTGTTTTGTTATAGCAACCGGAATGGACGACAACAGATATTAAGCTAATATTTAGAAGTTCTTTAACAAAATTTGTCATTGTTTTGAGTTGGAGGGTTAATCCAAATAACTTGGCATGCCATTAAGAAAATGAGAAGGAACATGAAGGGTTTGTCCGTGCCGTGCCTACCCGAAGGCGTTGATAATACTCCAGCCATCTTGCCAAACACCCATTCTTTGTTTAATAAGATAAGGAACACCTGAAATAAAAATTACAGTTATCCCAATTTTCCATGGGTATGGTATAGTTCTGTTTTATTTCTTGTTTGCTGTAGATTTATATTAGTTTCTGATCAGATAAAATCAATATTTAGGATTAGTTTGAGATGCTGCCTCTGAAACCACATTGATTCTTAAAGCAATGTGCATTTGCATACTGAACTAACATCTTAAAAAGTGGCATCTATGTTTGATTAAAGAAGAAATACAGCTAGAAATCTGAATGGATAAAAAAAAAAAATGAGGCATCCATGAAATCAGCCTACATAGCAAAGTAGCAAAATACTACTGTTCTCACCACCTGGCGGACATGTAAACACAACAGTTAATGAATGGCCAGAAAAGTATCAAAGCCTTAGGAGAAAGACATACCTCTTTTCTTTTTATTTTGTTTATAACTCAGTTTGGAGGCTACAAGCCCTATGTTGAACTGCCAAACTGTTCTCTCTGGTGTTATATAAGCTTGCTCCATCATTTCCTGAACAGCTTCCATACTTCCTGGAATTTCACAGCTATACATGCTCCAAACTAAATCTGGCTTCAGGAAGCCAAGCCCTCTAGCTTTCCAACTCCTGGTAATGAAGTTTTCCAACAGGAATTAATTATGACAAAGAAATGCAGCTGCAGCATGCTCACATTTGCTTAGATAAAATTTGAAAATAGTCTTGGCTTCTTCCATTCATTAAAATTCATTCATCCCACAAGATAAAGATGAAGTACAGTACTTCCAAGCTTATCCAGGACGAGGTAAGGTAATTTATTAATGGTTAAATGGCAAACCAAAAAAAAATGTAATAAGCAATCAGAGAAGCTATAGATTTAGAACTTTTATATATTTATACACACCATGGAAATTTATGTTTAAATGCTTTTGTTGTATGTCTTCTTTCTCTTTTTTACCTCTTTTTTTTTATAGGACTGATTTTTTTTCCCCTCAGTCATATTTATTTTTCTTTTTTAGCTAACTTTTTTTTCTCAAAAGCTACTAATATTTAAAATTTTCAAATATAATATATTTTACCACATATAATTTGCTTAATTAAAGAGATTATTTGCAAGAGTATTTGTAAGTCACATCTCCTAAATGTAGGAGAATATATCATGGTCAGTAACATCTGTGAAAAACTTATTTATTTATTTTTTGGTAAAAAGGCAACAAAATGCACCTTTACCAGCTCTTCTGTAGGTAAATTTCACTTCCTTAGTGTAAATTTTCAAGGACACTGATAGATATTCCTTAGTATTATATTCATAAAAATTGTGTTACTATAGAGTAACTTTGACCTTTAACATAAGATTGGACTCAGCAAATTAACACCATTTTCAGCTGCTAGAATTTCACTTTCTTGCCTTGCAGAGTCTTCCTAGATTAATAATAATATGAGTTAAAAACTTTTCCTCCAAAATGTATACAGCCTAGCATTTGCATAGGATTTTATGGTTTTCAAAGTGACTTAACATATTTTCTTGAATCTCCACAACAACTCTAACGGTGGGAAGAGCAGGTATAATATTTCTTGATTTGCAAATAAAGACATTCAAAATAATTGAAGTGACTTTGACAGAGTACTATAGCCTACAGATCAGAACTAGGAAAAATATTCATTTTTTGTAATGCTTGCTATAATTTAAAAAAATAAATTAGATTATTTCTCATTTATTTGATTCAATCTCCACCTCCACTGTATACATACACACTTTATAAAATTTATAATTCTTGATCTCTATAATATGTGATTACATAATTGTTCATGTTCATATATATTCTATATAGTTGATAGTCTGCCTACTCTATTTTTCAAATATGTGCATTTCACTCTATCATAGAGTCTGCCTGCTCTACTTTTTAAATACCTTCATTTTTAGATACCAGATTTTGTTTAAATTTGTCATTGCAGCCAGAGATATGTTTTATAAGACAGGGAGAATACCAAGAACAAGAATCATAAAATAGCATAATTTTAGAATAGTGGATATTTGTGGTTTTTATGTGCCCAGTTTCCTATTTACATTTTTTACCTTTTAGATGATCCTACTTGAAAAGTCCATGCAGTTCAATTTACCACCTACCCAATTATGAAGGTGAATAAGTGACCTAGTGCTGGCCAGCAAGGCCCCTATTCATCTGGCTCTAGCACTTGTTTCAGTATGGGCATGTGAGATATGATAGTTCAGTCATCACTACTCTGAACACCTTTGTTAATACTCTTGGAAAAAGGTTGTATTAATCAGGGTTCTCCAGAGAACTAGCACCAACAAGTTTTGTACACACATATGTATAAAGAGAGACATTTGTTACAAGGAAAGGGTTTACATGATTGTAGAGGATTGGTAAATCCAAAATCTGATGGGGGAGGCCTTCAGGGTGGAGAGGCAGGGAAAATTTGCAGCTGGAATACAGGGCAGTCTGCTGGAGAACTCATTCTTGCTCAGGGAAGGCCAGTCATTTTTCTATTAAGGCCTTCAGCTGATTTAATAGGCTCTCCAACCTTATGGAGGACAATCTGCTTCATTCAAAGTCCACTGATTAGAATGTTAATCTCATCCAAAAAATACCTTCACAAAAACATACAGAATAATATTTGACTATCTCTACACTGTGGCCAAGAAATGTTGACACAAAATTTAATACAAGTGTGTTCTATTTTGTTCTGGGATTGATATCCATAAAAACCAAATAAAATCAATGCCAATGAATCCATCTTTGCTGTCAAACCGAGAAATCCTGCCTCTATTTAAAAACTAACATATAGAAAAGCAGAGCTCAGAGACTGGAATGAGTATGTGACAGAGAGACAGAGGAGAGAGAGAGAGAGAGCGAGAGAGAGAGAGAGAGAGAGAGAGACAGAGAGAGAGAGAGAGGTACATAAAAGGAATTTTTATATGTGGCAACTTGACTGGGCCAAGAGACACCCAGATAGCTGGTAAAACATTATTTCTGAGTGTGTCTGTGAGGGTGCTTCTGAAAGAGATTAGCATTTCAATCACTAGTCTGAAGATTATCCTCTTCAATGTTGGTTGGCATCACCCAACGCACTGAAAGCCCGAATGGAACAAAAGGGTGGTGGAAGGGTAAGTTTGCTATTTTTCTTGAGCTGGAACATCCAACTTTTCCCACCCTCAGACATTGGTGCTCCTGGTTTGGGGGTCTTTGGACTCGGACTGAAAGTACACCATCAGCTTTTCTGGGCCCGCAGCATGTAGACAGCAGATCATAGGACTTCTCAGCCTCCATAATCACATGAGCCAAGTCCTCACAATAAATTACTTTCTATAGATCTGTTTTTATGATTTTAGTTCCATTTTTCTTTTTTCTGGAGAACCTAATACATCTATGTAGTGTAAAATGTGGGACTTCTATCACTAGTTATGGCAGAGTAGCTGGTAGCAGCCTAGTTTGTCTACTGTAAATAAACATAGAATTGGGGCCGCCCCGTGGCGCACTGCTACAGTGCGCTGCTTGGGAGTGCAGCGGAGCTCCCGCCGAGGGTTCGGATCCCACATACAGACTGGTTGCCGCTCACTGGCTGAGCGAGGTGCGGGCGCAGTGAGGGTTGCGATCCCGTTGCTGGTCCCGGTCCGGTACGGGCACGACACTGAGGGTTGTGATCCGTTGCCGGACATGAAAAAAGACAAAAGACAAAAAAAAAACAAAAAACATAGAATTGGACAAAAGACACAAAAGAACTGTCTTCAGGGTTTAGACAATTGACAGTTCAAGAATATAATTTGTGAAAGAAAGAAAACTCAAAGTGCCCCCACAATTGCCCTGGAATAATTTCCTGACCCTGGGCATCAAGCTGGAATCCAAGTAAGGCAGAGTGTTCTGAATGTGTTGAGGAGGCAGAGATAAGGATTTAGAGCAGCTTAAGTGCCTGAGCTGTGCAGAATAGAGGGACAGAGGGAGATGCATAGAAGGGATGCTCAGAAGTCCTTGTAGGGGGCCCCATTAGTTTTTAGTTGAAGGACAGACTGCCCACATGTAGGTGAAACTACCCAGCTGTTAAGGGATTGAGATACCAGAAGACTAGCAACATTTGAGACCTTGGAGGTCTAATTCACCAAGAGAGAAGACAGCACATTAACTCTTCCTTCACACTGTGGGCTTCCAGTTGAGATGCTAGAAGGAATGGGCTTAGGAGTAACAGCCATGCTACAAAATAGGTGCTACTCTAGATGTTCTCCAACAAAGTCCGAAGCCAAGCCCTCGCAGAGCTCCTCAGGGAGATAGAATTGAGAGACTGAGTCCAGCTAGAAGCTTGGGAAACAGTGTGAGATTTTCACAGATCACCTAACAAAGCACAAACTCAAGCAGGTACAAACTGAGGCTCTATAAATACACATAAAACCACATCTAGACACATGAGTGGTAAGAGAAGATTCAATGTGGTGTTTATGGCCAGCCCCAGTGTAAGAATTTAAATGCAAGATGCTGCTGAAACCAAAAAGTAAGAAAACATCTTGAAAGCGGGAAGAAAATACTGGAGAACAAAGTCAAAAATGATGTCTGACTTCTCATCATAGACAATGAGGACTAGAAGAAAGTGTAATAAAACTTGAAGCACAGATGAAAAAGGAAACAAAAAACCAAAAAAAACACAACCCCCAAATTATATATTCGACAATAATACCTTTCAGAAACAAGAGTGAGAAAAATACATTTTAAGATGAGCAAATGCTGAGAGAATTAAAAAAAAAAAAAAAAAAAAAGACCCCAAAAAGTGCAATTAAGAACTCTGTAGAGAAACAAAATGGAATATTGAAAATATATTCCTGATTCTGGAGAGCTAACAAAGGTGGTTACGACCTGTCTGTGCCTCCAAATACACCTGAAACAAAACTAGTGAAAGGGCAGGTATTCTATCCAAAAACAATACTCGGCATAAATAGCAGACAGAGAATGGAAAAGATTCAGCATAACTGTTAATAAAAAATAGCTGAAAAAAATCACCAAATCTCAGCAGGTACTTTCTCATGTACATCTGGCAAACCTTTGTGGCAAGCTAGAGCTGTCCAAGGAGAACCGTGGATAAGAGAAGAGCAGGGAACTGGCATCTGGCCTAAAATTGCTCTAAAACTACCATCAGAGAGGGAAAGCCCACCCTATGTGTTAGGAAATGTACCCTTGTGAATCAGAGCACTGATTATAGGGAAGGGGCTTTAATTTGTATGTGATTTGAAGTGGCAACTTTTAAAAACGGCAGCAGTAGGAGAAAAGACCAAAAAAAGAAAAAGAAAAGAAAAGAAAAAGGGAAAGTCCTTATATCAATTGTGTGGTGAAGCAGAAAAACAAGAAAAACATAGCCAAGGGAGAAAATTTAGTGTCTTGCCAGACCAAAAAAAAAAAAAAATCCCCACAAAATATTGAATTGGTGGACATTGAGCACATTTTCTCACCATAACATAACAGAAACACAAGGAAACCGGACTTTACTTCTAAAAGAAGAGAAGATCAAAGAACAAGGAATCTTTTATTTATTATTATTATTATTATTATTGTTAATTAATTATTTTTTTATTGATAAAGAATATTCAAGAGATACACAGCTAATTGTTACCCCTCCTGCCCATGATGTGAGGGCCAGATTCATATTGGGAGCATAACCAATACCACAAATTACTTTGGTGCCCTTGTCCCCACCCAATTATCCCCCAACATCCCCCCCTTCCACTCCTCCCTCCACTTTGTAGCCCTAGGAATGTTCCCTCTGTCTATTAGACCATGGCACTACAGTGGTCTTTCTTTCTTTCCTTCCTTTCTCTCTTAGATCCTACATATGAGTGAGCACATGTGGTATTTATCCCTCTGTGCTTTGCTTGTTTCACTCAACATAAGTTTCTCCAGGTTCATCCATGTTGTTGCAAATGGGAGTATTTCATTCTTTTTTATGGCAGAGTAGTATTCCATAGTGTATATATACCACAGTTTCCTTATCCAATCATCCATCCAAGCATATTTAGCTTGGTTCCATATCTTGGCTATCGTAAATATAGCCGCGATGAGCATGGGAGCTGGTGAGAACAAGGAATCTTTTAAATCACCCAAAATCTAGAAAATGAACAGAAGGAAAATAACAAGTTTATGAAAAAATATTACAAAATAATTAGCAAACAAAAATTTTTGTATCTCAGTTGCTCCTTTCCCCTTCTACTCCACCCCCAAATAAAGCATTTAAAAAACTGCAAAATACCCTAAATTAAATATACTCAAAAAAGTATTTGGAGATATGGAAAACCACCTTGAAACAAAAAACTTAAAGAACTTAAGAAAGAAATAAAGATTGCAGATTAAACAGAAAAAGAAATAAAAGTATTTGACAAAATGATCCCAGAAATTAAGATAAATTTACATGATGTGTAAGGAAGAATAGACTTAAATGAAAACTTAAAGAGAAACATTGAAAATAGACAGGAAAATAACTAACAGCACAAAAATAAAATAAAGAAATAAATTTTAAAAATCAGGTAGAATGTGATTGAAATGAAAAGTAAGCAAAGAAACAATGATATGCATAAAATTGAATTCTTTAAAGAAGAAAATTCAGGACAATGAAATAAAACTATATATTTAATGGAATAATCAAAGAACACTTTCCAGGTATAAAAGACCTGGTATGGAAAGGACCCACTGGGTACCTATGAAAATTGATCCATAATGATAAAGTCTATGACATATCCTAGTAAAACTCTTAAATTACAAAGAAAATAAAAAGCATCTCAAGACAAACAAGAAAAAATTTTTTACTGGAATCAGACTTTTCAAAAATAATATAGACAGAAAGGCAACAATGGAGCAGCATTTCCAAAATACTCAATGAAAAGTAGTGTGAATCAAGGATATTTTATATCCGAGCCAAGCTGTCAGATAAATGTCAAGATTATAGGAAAGCAGTTTTAAATATACGATGACTTAGGGTTTCATTATCCACGTGCCTTTCATGAGGAATCAGTGTGGCTTTCATTTAAGCAAGAGATAACTAAAAATTCTTATGCAAAAGAATTTATGGTGAACATTGGATATATGCAGTTGTAGCCCTAAAGCTAAATCCAAGGGTGGATGACAGAGAAAAACTAATATACAAATATTACATAAGGTGTCATTGTAAAAATGATGTAGCTGAAATATGGAAAGAGAAGGAAGAGGGAAGGAAAAAGTAGGAAAATGTTCAGTGATTGTTGGGTACACAATATGTGGAAGTTTAAATATATTATGGAAAATAGATGAACCATGTGGAAGAAAGCCAAACAAGAAACCAGGGGCTGAGAGCACTAAAACGTTATATTCATAAAGCTAAGCAATATACCAAAAATGTATTAAAAATAAAAGAGCAATGAATACATAGTAAAAATATAACACAATACACACAATTATAAAGTAATGTGACAGATGAGAAACCAAACATGCCATGTCAATAAATGTGAATGGCTTAACCTGTCCATTTAAAAAATATTTTTTTCAATTTAGCTCACAAAGGAAAAGCCAAGACAAGAGGTATACACCTAGACAAAGTAATACATTAAGACTAACAGTAAATAAATGGAAAAAAGTATTCTAGGCAAATGGAATAATAGGAAAACAGGTGTTGTAATCCTTAAAACAAAGTGCAAGTCAATCCAAAGAGCATTAACCATGCTAAAAGGACAATTTGTGATGTTAAAAGCTGCAATTCACAATGAAGAGAATATCTGTTTGCCAAATATCAGTAACCATCTTATAAAGCAATCTTGTTGGGGAAAAAAAGAAAACATAGACTGAAGCACACTAATACTGGATAACTTTAGCTCACCTTTCCCAGCCCAAGATGGGTCGATTGGACAAAAAATAAGAATGTAGAAGATGTAATCAATATAATCAATAAGGTAGATCTTAAGAAATTACAAGAAACTTTATATCCTTATCATATGTTACCAAGAAATCACAATAAACTAAATGAAGTAAAAATATTTCAAAGGATACACTAATGTAAATGCAATACAAGTAGAATTTTTTAGCATAATAAAACCATAATTGCTTTCTCTTTGTATTAAACAATTCATGTGTTAAAGGGGAAATAAAAACTAAAAGTAAAGAATTTTTAAGATAGTAAAGAGAGAAATAGTAAAATAGTGGTTACCAGAGGCAGAGAAAGGGACGGGGGCAAGGGGGTTGGGGAAAGGTTGGTAGACTGGTACAAAGTTACAAAGTTACAGGTAAATAGGAAGAATAATTTCTGGTGCCCTAAGGTAAAAACAGCTAGTCATATTGTAGTTTATATTTCAAGATAGCCTGAAAAGATCTTGAATGTTATAAACACAAAGAAATGATAAATGTTTAGATGATAGATATGCTAACTATTCTTTTTTTTTTAATTTTTATTTTGTCGATATACATTGTGGTTGATTATTGTTGCCCCTTACCAAAACCTCCCTCCCTCCTCCCTTTCCTCCCTCCCACCCAACAATGTCCTTTCTGTTTGCTTGTCGTATCAACTTCAAGTAATTGTAGTTGTTATATCTTCTCCCTCCCCCCCCCCAGTTTTGTGTGTGTGTGTGTGT
>NW_007729452.1:304683-357426 GCF_000696425.1 Galeopterus variegatus | reverse complement strand
TACCACATTTTCCGTATCCACTCATCCGATGATGGACATTTGGGCTGGTTCCAACTCTTGGCTATTGTAAAGAGTGCTGCTATGAACACTGGGGAACAGGTATACCTTCGACTTGATGATTTCCATTCCTCTGGGTATATTCCCAGCAGTGGGATAGCTGGGTCATATGGTAGATCTATCTGCAATTGTTTGAGGAACCAGGTATAGGAAAAATCGTATTTAACTATTCTGATTAGATTACACACTACATGCATATATTGAAAGAACAAACTGTACCCCATAAAATATACAATACAAAAAAATTCATCAAACAAACCCCAAACTGGGAATGTTTATCTTTTTAAAAAAGAGGGTAGACATTTTTCTTTAAAAATGTCAATGTCACGAAAGACAAAGAAAGACTGTGAAAATGTTATACACTGAAGGGGACGAAAGAGACATGACAGCTTGATGCAACACCTGACTGTAGAATTGATCCTGAACTGAAGAAAAAAATGCAATAAAGAACATATTTGTCAGTTGACAAAATTTGAAAATGGACAGTAGATTAGATAAAATATTATACTAATGTTAAATTTACAACAGTTTATACTGTGGATATGTAAAAGAATATCCCTATTACTAGGAAATACACATGTAAATATTTAAGGGTCAAATGCCAGGACATAACACACTCTTAAGTGCCTCAGAAGAATATGATAGAACAAATGATACAGCAAATGGGGCAAAGTGAATCAGAGTAGAGGGTATGTGGTGTTCTTTGTACTAGTGTTATTGTTGTTGTAACATTTTGTGCTAGTGTTATATTGTTCTCTAAGTTTGAATTATTCCCAAACAAGAAGTATATTTTTAAAAGAATTACAAGGAAAAAAAAGGAATTAAAACTGGGCTTATGAGGCCATACCTGTCTTTCACTTTTGAGTCCAACAAAGTCACTCGACAAACATTTATTGAAAAACCAGTAGCATGAACTCATCGAGGAACTGGGGATAGAATAATAAATAAAAAAAATGGAATACGTGCTCTCAACATGCTTACATTCTAGTGAGATAAGACCAGAAACAAACATGCAAAACAGTAATTTTATAGTGATTAGGTCATGAAGAAAATAACTGTGGATAATATAGAAAATAAATGTACTGCTTTAGTTAAGGTGGTCAGAGACAACGCTTCTAAGGAATGTCATTCCAATGGAGACGTGAACAATGGGAAGGAAACAGCTATGCAGGTATCTGGGAAAACAATCCAAATGTCCATCAACTGATAACGAATAAACACATTGTGGTACAGCCATATAATGGAATACTACTCAGCCATAAAAAAGGAATGAAGTGGCGATACATGCTACAACTTGTATGAATATTGAAAATGTTATGCTTAGAGAAAGAAGCTAGTCACAACAGGTCACATATTGTATGAGTCCGTTTATAGGAAATGTCTAAAACAGGCAAATCCATAAGAAAGGAAGTATGTTAGTGGTTGTCTAAGACTGGGGGAAGGGATGGGGTTGTCTGCCAATTGGTATAATTTCACCATTTAGGGTGATGAAAATATTCTAGAATTGAATAGTGGCAAGTTTTCACAACCTTGTCAATATACTAAAAATGATTGAATTGTACTTTAAATGAGTTTATGGTCTATGAACTATATCTTATTAAAAACTGTTTAAAAAAAAGAAAAAAACCCAATTTTTTAAGATAGTAGCAATAAAAAGAAGCTTTTATATCAGAACCAGTGAATATATTTAGGGTAGTCATCTGAGGGAGCTTCATAGTGTAAATGCTTTCATAAATAAATATAAAAGCATGAAAACGAAAACTAATGAGGTGAATTCCAAATGCAAAATAATTAGAAGATCAACATAATACTCCAAAAGACATCATGAAGAATGAAATAATAAAGATAAAGGAAAGAAATAAATAGCATAGAGAGTAAAACAGTAGGCTTAATTACTGAGTCAAAATCCTATTTTGGAAAAAATTTAATAAAATGGAAAATAAAACAACTATAGTTCACTTCAACAACTACAAAAAGGGATAAAGATTGGATATACAAAAATGACAAAAGATGAGAGGGAAACAACCACTGAAAGAGAAGATATTTAAAGAGAAATCTTAAGAAAGTACTTTGCAAACCACTATGTATGTGGATTTGACCTCACTAGACATATACAGTGTGATCCTAACAATATCCATGAGAGAAATAAAGTAACCAAGGAACTACTTTACCAAAAAGATTGTGTGATGGTTAATTTTATCTTTCAACTTGGCTAGGCCATCTTACCCAGATATTTGGTCAAATATTATTCTAGAAGTTTCTGTGAAGGTATATTTTAGAAGAGATTAACATTTAAAACAGTATTTTGAGTAAAGCGTATTACTCTTCCTAATGTGGGTGGATCCCTTCCAATTAGTTGAGCACCTAATAGAAAGAAGAGTGATCTTCCCTGAAGAAGAGGGAATTCCACAAACCTAAGGCCTTCAGATTTGAACTGCAACAACAGCTCTTTCCTAGGTATTCAGCTTGCTGTCCAACCTGCAGATTTTAGACTTGCCAGTCTCCACAATAGTGCAAGCCAATTCCTTAAAATAATAAATTTCTCTCTATATACAATTGTATACATCGATAAATATATAAATAATATATGTATATATAAACAGCATATATACATATATTTTATGTATGTATGTATTCATATATTTTTATATAGATATATAATATACAAACACACACCCACAAACATACATCCTATTGATTATGTTTCTTTGGACAGCCCTAACATGAAATAAATCCCAGATGTTTCACAGAGAAATTCTACCAAACCCATTTGTCCCAATATGCTGTACATTTCTTTGGGGAATTGAAAAAAGAGAAACATTCTCTATTTTCTTTTGTTTTGAAATATAACATTATCTAAATCTAATAATGCCAATACTAAAAAAATAATAAATTTATATCATTTTTGAATATCAATGCAAAAGTACTAAATTAAATATTAACCAACAAAATGCAACACTATATTAAGTTAATAATGCAGCATGAACAAGTGGAATTTATTATAAAGGTTCAAAGTTGGTATGCTATTAGGGAATTTATTTCTATAATGCATTGCTTTAATAGATTTTTTTTAAAGGAAAAAGTCAGAACTATCTGCATGGATACTGAAAATACTTTTAGCAAAGTATAACTTTCATTTCTGAATAAAGCATTCAAGAATATAGAAATTGATATATAGGAACTGAGTTTTAGCTGCCCTGTGTGCACGAACTTCAAGCTATAGATAATTTGTATATTTCTATGTTTCTTTTTTCACACTTTTTTAGTACCAATATGGTACAAGAGATGACCTAACTGTATTATCATCCAAATGGAAAGTCACTTGCACCAACAGTATGTATTGAATAATCCATTGGAAATACCATCATTTGCTTTTCAATATTCTTTTATGTCATGGTACTCTAGATGTCTTCAAGGTTTGCCCCTTCTTATTGTAAAAATTTTTAGTGTTGTCTGTGTTCTGTGGAAACCTGTTCGATATGTCTCTCCTAAATCTTTAAAACATGAGTTATATATGTTTAATACGAAGTTGTATGTATATGTAGATATCTATAAATGATAAAACTTTTGTAATTTTATTTTTTTCTATTGAGTGGCCTATATATTTTTAAACTTTACAATACCCAGTTTACTTTACTTCTTCTCAGTCTACAGAATTCTTTTTCTCTAACTTCACTAGCACTGATGTTACTGTGATTATATTTTCACAGCCCACAATTCTGTCTAATTCCCAGAATTAATAAATTTAGCTTTAACCAATTTCCCTAACTACTAGAAATGGTCTTTGTGGGGCTTTCCATGAGCCTCCTGCCTCTACCTAGTAAATACCCGGACAACTTCTATATTTTGTGTCTAGAAAGCTAAACAGTTAGTCATAAAAAAATGATCTCCACAGATAAAATATAAAATTTTGTTTAAGTCATTTACAGTTTATAAATCAGTTGCACATATGTAATTACATTTCAACTTCTGTGATTTCAGAGACAGATGAGGTTTTTTTAAAATTTTTATTTATTTAATTTTTATGGAAACATAATCGATTTAAATATTTGTGGGGTATAGAGTTGACTATCAGTGTTGACACACAAGGTTTTAGATTGCTGAAGTTTTTTGTCCGGCAACGGATCGCAACCCTCAGTGTTGCCCCCGTACCGGACCGGGGACCGGCAACGGGATCGCAAGCCTCGGTGTTGCTCCCGCGCCTCGCTCAGCCAGTGAGCGGGAGCCAGTCTGTATGTGGGATCCGAACCCTCGGACGGGAGCGCCGCTGCGCTTCCCAAGCGGCGCACTATCCAGTGCGCCACCGGGCCGGCCCCAGATTGCTGAAGTTTTATCTTCCAACTGAAGCAATGATTTCCAACTGGAGCAAATGTGGCTCCACATTTGAGGACAAGAATGGAAGAGGGCAAGATAATTTTTATATATAGCATTTAAAAATAAAGAGACTGAAAGATTATGAAAAAAGATAGAAGGCTTTTAGAGAATCAACCCAATATGCTATCTCCTTTGTTTCACAAATTGCCTCATCATACGTTCAGAGAACTTTGTACTATAGGTTTAGCAAATGAGTCTTGAAAATCAAATTATTCTACATAATTTCAAAAAGTCACATACAACTCAGTTAGGTAGGTAGATAATTTTCAACTTTAAAGTAGGTAATACATACCTCCACTGTAAGTAATAGCCCAAGGAAATGCTTGTAGGTCTCTTTATAAATAGAATGTGTGGCGCAAATATAGTGCCTAACGTGACACAAAAATGAAGCATAATCCAAGTACAAAGTGTGATACAAATATGTAATATGTCAGGAACCTAGTCCTGCAGGTGTTCGGAGGTAAACAAAAAATTCAAATAAATGTGCTGTGCTGGGAAGCACCCCTTTAGTGTCCCACTGGGTTGACTGAAGGCATAAAAAATGCTGGCTCTTATCTTAACATGGAAAACTACACCTGCTGTGATTGTTCCTTAATGAACCAGCCCTTAAAAAATTTAGCCCAGTGACTCAAAGTTGACTGGAAGCCAGGTAGAGAATAGCCCCTCTAATTTTCTCTAAATTTAACAGCCACTAATTGCATTGCAAGACCCCCCTCGTCTGCTGATTACCTTTAAGTGCTCCATGAGATAAGGCGCTAATGAGATTTTCTTTCTTTCTTTTCCTTTTTAAATTTTTTTTAACAGCACTCTTAAGGCTGGTGTATTATGCAAGATTTACTCCACTAACTCCAGCCCCATCTATGTTTCTTTTCACGTCTATACAGAAGGTAATTTTGTTTTATGGAAGGTGAGGATTAATTCTCAAGTGAAGATGCTTTATTTCTATCATTAATGAACAAATTGCTTTTTTATAAGGCTTGGCTGTGAGAGATTAGCTATTCTTTTCTGATTATTTAGAGGCCCTTCAGGCTTTCTTTGGGGATCTCATTACTTTCTACAGCGCTTCAAAAAGAGATTAAAGAGTCCTAGAGGATGCTGACATATACATAAACCTGAATATGTTATTCCTCTTAGAAAGAGAATGGGGAGGAACAAGGAGGTATATTGTTTGGGAGCTATAAAAACCTAATATATTTTATCTATGTGAAGGTTGTGGCACCTAATTCCACTATTAAACACTCATGGATAATTTGCTTCATTTATTCGACTTTTAAAACCTACTAGAACATAAGTAGTAGACGTTATAGAAAATGATTTTTATGTAATTTTCTTGATTATCAATTCGTGTATGACTATGCGCTGTGATTCCATTTATCATCAGAATTCTTACCATACTTATCATAATAGTTAACATTTACTGAAACACTCCTATACCACAGTACTGTGCTAAGTGACTCAACTTTTTGTTTCATTAAGCCACTGAATAATTCTATAAGATTATTTACACTGTGGTCACCATTTATAAATGAGGAAATTGAAGATTATATAGTGAGTAATCGGTGAAGCCATAAATGGAAACCATGTCTGTCTGGCTGGAGCCTGCTCTCAGACAACATTCTAACCTATTTTGTCTTCAAACGCAAGTATAGTAACTCAAAGGTTATCCTGTTAGATACATTGACTGAGAATAAACTCTGCAACTGAATCATCCATTTTGTTGTAGCCTGCTCTCAGACAACATTCTAACCTATTTTGTCTTCAAACGCAAGTATAGTAACTCAAAAGTTATCCTGTTAGATACATTGACTGAGAATAAACTCTGCAACTGAATCATCCATTTTGTTGCCAATTAGTCACAGTCCATTTAGAGGCAAATTTCATGGCAGCCAATTACTAGGTTGGCTGAGCAAACATACAATTTGATTAAGCAGGAAGTACCGCCAATGGCCTGATTTTACCCAAATTTAGTGATCTGAAGCTGTGTACTGTGACATCAGAACTTTCTGACAGTTGCAAACACCTCCTTGTTTACAAGGGGATCCTTAGCAGGGTCTTTGTTCTCAACCTGGATTTAGGAGAATACCAGAGAATATCATTTATTGAGTGCCATTGTGAGCTACTCACCGTTTTAAATCCTATACGTATCTTCTCTCATTTATTGATTCAAAAACTTTATATGATAATATTATCAACTCCTTTCACAGATAAGGGAAACAAAGACAAAATAGTTAAGTAACTTGTCCACAACTCCATGGTGAATGGCAGATCCAACACTGTAATGCAGACAACCAGACTGGGTCAAGCAGTTTTACTCTAGACTTCCACTCAGATGACGGTAACACTATCCTTCCAGTCACTCAGGACAAAACTTTTTAAGCAATCTTTAATTCCTCCTTTCTCTCACATGCCACATTCAATCCAACAAAAATCCATTGCCTCCAACATCTCCAAAATCCAACCATTTCTTACTATTTCCACTGCCTTTGCCTTGATCTAAGTATCAAGTTTAGCTAAAATTCCACAAGAGCCTCCTATTTTTATCTGCCTGCTGATTCTTATCTTGCTGCAGCTTAATTTCAAAACATATGACATCCTCAATGAAAAAAAAAAAAAAATTCAGAATACTTGTGAAAAATAAACTAACATCCATATACTGATTAAAGGCTGGCCACATGACCTTCCAATATCACAGGTAATCAGGGGAGAGAGTAGGATCCAGATGGCCCAATTCTTAATGTTTGTTTTCTTTTTTATTAATTCAAAATATTTTAACATTTACTTGTATATATTTGTGGTGCACAGGGTGTTGTTTCAATACATGCGTGTATTGCACAATGATTCACTTAGGGTAGATAGCATAGTTTTGTACCCATTAGTCCATCACTTCTTTTCCTCCCAGTCTCCCCTCCTGGCCTTTGGTAAACATTATTCTACACTCTATTTCTATGAGAAATTTTTAAGAACATTTTTTGGAATAGTTTGAGAAGAATTGGTCTTAGTTCTTTACATGTTTGGTAGAATTTGGCAGTGAAGCCATCTGGTCCCAGGGGTTTTCTTTGTTAAGACTTTTTATTACTGCTTCAGTCTCATTACTAGTTATTGGTCTGTTTAGGTTTTCTAAATCTGCATGATTCAACTTGGATAAATTATATGTGTCTAGAAATTTATCCATTTCTTCTAGGTTTTCCAGTTTCTTCATATATAGTTGTTTATAGTTTCTTGCTATTTATTCTGCTGAAAATTTCTGTTTTCTCTTCAGGATCCTTTTGCAGTAGTATTCTGGTTATACTCTTAGTTTTCTATTAAAGTGAATTTTTTTTTCTTTTTTTTTTTATTGTGACCGGCCACACCGCAGTCAGCCAGTGAGCTCTGTGAGCGCACCGGTCATCCCTACGTAGGATCCAAACCCGCGGCAGGAGCGCTGCTGTGCTCCCAGCGCTGCACTTTCCCGAGTGCGCCACGGGCTCAGCCCTTAAAGTGAATTCTTGATTTAAAACAAACAGATTACCATAGCAGTCAGAGGAATTATGTATGTAGTTTATACATTTGTGATATAGTTTTGCTTGCCTTAAAGATATAAGTAGATTACCCATTTATTTAGGAAATCATTTCTACCAAACTGAAGTGACACCAAGTCTGTACCTTCTGCTTTTGAAGGTCTGGATCATGATGTATCCTGCTCTCCCCCTTCCCTCACACCAAAATCAACATCACCTACATATGCTTTAGTTTTGAGAATACATGGAGCCATACACAAAAGATCAGCACTTTATCTTAGAGTTATGTGGATGCAATCAAATTATAAGACAGATTACTGAGATCTTTGGTAGAGGTGCATAACGACTGAGAAAAACTGTATATTGCACATGAGGCATCCTAAAGAACGTGATGTAAATTTCCAACATACCATTGAATTTGTTATTGCAGTACCTGTATAATAGTTTCTCAAAGCGAACAATTATCAAAAATTTTGTTTAAAGAGTATTCAGAAGAAATAGGATATATATATATATTAATTTATGTTATATATAGTTTATTTATATATTACACATTATATATTTTATATTATACATTACACTTTTTTCTACCATATATTATACATACTAATCATTTGTCATGCACATGATAAGCACGTACTTTTAGGTGGATTTTTAAAAAGATTTTTATCATTTATTTTGCTTAATAGATATTTCCAATTTTAATGGGGTCAAATTTATCAATTGTTTCTTTTAAGATGTGGGCCATTTTTGTCCTGTTTAGGAAATCCTTTTCTACCCAGACATGATAGATATTCATAGATGCTTTCTCCAAATATTTTTCAGTTTTGCTTTTAATATTTCAATTTTTATTCATTTGGAAAAATTTTATAATGTAAGAATCCCATTACATATTCCTCCCTTAATAGAAACTGATTACTGCAATCCCATTTATTAAATTGTCAATTCTTTTTCTGTGCTTCTATATGTGTATGGATTTATTTGTAAGCTCTCTATTCTACTGCTTTAGTCATTTTTTTTCCTGTTCATGTGCTAAAATACCTCATGATGTCTCCCTCTGCAAAGATGCCTTGCTTATTCGTGGTTGTTCTTCCATAGAACTTTAAAAATTAGTTTTTTGAACTCAATAACTCTACTCAAATTTGGGAGTTGGGTAAGTGTTGCATGGACTCTATACATCAATTTAAAGAGAATTAATGTTTAAAATATATCCATGGATATGGCATAATTCATCATCATTTTGGTTTATATAATAAATTTTAATAAAACATTTAAATATTTTATTAATTTTTTATAAAAACAAGTGATCAATTATATTATGCAATGGTAGATATGCTGATCGTCCTGATTTGAACATCACATGTTGCACTTGGTATTGATGTCTGATGCTGTATCCCACAGGTATGTACAATAAAAAATTAAAAATAACATAATTAAATTAAAAAATAAATTAATTAAATAGCTCATTTAAATTTTACACACAAAAAAGAAAAAAAGTCTTTTCTTCCTTTTGTTAGATATGTTTATGACACTTGTAGTATATGATATATTACATGGCATATAATATGTATAATACTTAATATATAATATGTGTATAACTATATGCAATGTGCATTTTAAGAGAATATATATCTTAATAAACATACATTTGCTACTATGAATTGCAGACAAACACATATGCTTTGAGAAATAAAAAGAACTTGTAAAATAGCCTTTTCTAGTCCATTATTGCACTGTATGGAAATAGAATTAATATTTACATTACTCATATTTCTAGCAATCTTCTTAAACATTTTTATTAATGCTAAAATTTTGCCAAATTTTTTTTATACTTTCACATACGCAATAATATCACATGTGAGTGACAATTTTGTTTCTTTGTTTAAAACTTTAACAATGTATTTACTTTTCCCAGATTTATCCCACAATCCTAAAGAAATGGTTATATTTGCTCTTTTTCTTGTTCCTGAATTTATCAAATGCCCAATAGGGGAATATGACCTCTCTATTGAGATAGAATTTTCTACCACCTAGTCCTAAGGTTAGTTTTACCTCAAAGGCTCCAATATACATAATATTTAATTAAATACTTTTTTTTTTTTTCCTGAAAACCTGTCTTCTGGAACTCTCATCTTCATCTCCCCATCTGAATTCATTATTCATCATTTGGATACTTTACCGAAATTCTCTATATGATACACCATACCCTGGTTTACATGTCTTAACTTTTATTATTATTATTCATCTTATTTTAATGAAAGATGTTGTTAAAAGTGAATAATTTCCTTGCATTTCTAAAAATATCTTTATCTTGTCACCTACTGGCTTGGTAATTTAATATGATATAAATTGACACTCTGTCTGACTTGATGCTTTTGCAAAATTACGAGGTTATTATAATCCTTGGTCATTACTAAAAAAAAAATGTAGTTATCTTTAAAATCAATTAGGATTTTTTTTAACATCTGAAAATCTGAAATGTAGTTTAGAAGTTGCCAAAAAAGAAAAAGAAAGTCTTTGTGTCCCTTTTTCTATTTATTTGCTATTTTCGTGTAGAAATTTATTGTGTGTGGTATTAATGTGATTCGTTTTCTGAAACTTTTTAATCTTTTATCATATAGGCAAGAACTCGGTTTACGTATTGTGCCTTTAACTTTGAAAAAAATCTTGCACAAAAACCATAGGTATGGAATTAACAAAATAATGAGAAGCTAGAAGATTAGTGTCTTAATCATCTTGTAGAAATTTATTGTGTGTGGTATTAATGTGATTCGTTTTCTGAAACTTTTTAATCTTTTAGCATATAGGCAGGAACTCGGTTTACGTATTGTGCCTTTAACTTTGAAAAAAATCTTGCACAAAAACAATAGGTATGGAATTAACAAAATAATGAGAAGCTAGAAGATTAGTGTCTTAATCATCGTGCATAAATTCTTTACACGGCATGTATTAATTTTCTAAGTGGTGCTCTGCAGTGAATTGTTTCATATCAAAGAATGTTTTTGTACAGATACAAAGTTTGGGCCATTCTTTAATGTAGCAATTACCAATGAGGATCCATATTCCAACCAATTTTCTGGCCTATAATGCATTCTAAAGAGAGTTTTATTTGCAATTAAATGTCAGGAAGAGGTGAGACATACTATAGACATAGAAAAATAAAAAAAGGCAGAATCATTACAGTTCCTCTCTGCCAGAAAAAAATGACCTTCCTTTTGAAAGAATGAAAGATAAGCATTCTAATTGTATCTTTGATTCACAAGACTGTTTAAAATACATTTGCAAGATGAAAGGCAATTAAATTTTCCTGCTGGAGCTTGTGTTTGTATTATAGGCTGTTTCTTTATTTTGGTTTGATAAAATGCATTAAGTCTTCCAGACTGTGTGCAGCTATTCTTTTTCTTTCATTGTTTCATGTGTTTGGGGTTTTTATTTTGTGTTTTAAATCTTTTCAAATAGGCTGTTGTAAAGGAATAGGACATTTATATCTTTCATCGAAGAATTCTCCATAATTTGAGGTTGTATCTGAATAACCTCTTGGAGGAGTAAGACCCTACTATTGAGATGGGACAATTTGTCACCTAGTCACAAAGATGTCACAATCATTTTTCTTTGGACTTGCACTCTAATTCACATTTTTTACCGATACCCAACAACCTAAGAACTGTTTTTATGCTAGGAATATCATGCACTTGTTGTAAGAAAAGAATCATAACCTGTGTTTTTGTAGGGATGGAAGTGAAATAAGCTGTGAGAGATTAGAAAAGCACTCTCTGATTTTTTTTTCTCCCATCAGCTGGCCCGGACAGGGATTTGAACCCTTGACTTTGCTGTCAGCACTACGCTCTACCAACTGAGCTAACTGGCCAGCCCTGAATTTTATTCTATTATCTTGATTGCCTAAAAGGTACAAGTACACATTGCTTTATCCTCCTTCCAAAGTTTGCTTAATTTAATTTTCCTACAGGATGAGGTAAGTGATTTCTTGCAAGAGTTTCTCCTTGCTGGGAAGTACCAACCACATGGACAAGGTAAACTTTCCTAAAGGATGAACTATGAAATGATAGCTGCTGATTTTTGTTGACTTGACAGTATATGTTTAAACTCTGCTTAAAGTTTTGCAAACTTTTCCCATTGTCTTCAGCTAACATTAGCTGGAGACAAAAACACATATATTTTGATGAAGTCTGGAGAAATAGCCAAAGTAGTCTTCCATCCACTTACTAACTATCCTATCATTTAACACACCTATAGCTTATACTTACTTTGTGATTAAATAATAAAAATCTACTTTACATTTCTTTTTGTGTGTGTGTGTGTGTGGCTGGTACGGGGAATAAACCCTGGACCTTGATGTTATCAACACCACGCTCTGAGCAAATGAGCTAACAGGCCAGACCCCTATTTTACATTTTAATGCAAATCTAAATTTAAAAATATTTATAATTTTATTAATATAGCCTATAATTAGCTTTCAAGGTATTTTACTAATTGTTAAGCTATGAAAAATTACTTGTTTTTAAAAACTTACAATGTAGTTGAAGAAGCAATTTCTGTGCATAAAAAACAAAACAGCAAACAAACAAAAATCACTGAAAGACCACATACTCTAAGGGAAAAACAAAAGACATCACCTATTAATGCTATAGAGTTAAGGTAGAAAAAAATTATTTAGGAAAATTGGGATAATCTCATTGTCAGAACTTTAACTGGGCCTTAAAGAAAAATTAAAAAGGAAAGTGCTATTTCATTTTTATAAAGTAAAAATAAATCTGATATACATTTGAATTTACATATTGCAGTTTTCCAACTAAATATATATGCATATAAGTACATATGCATGTTTTCCTAAATATAGTATAAGTTCTAGAAAGAAAACTGTCACTGTTAATAACAGTTACTCTTAGAGAATAGCATTGTAGAAGGGTTATTAACTTTCACATTTTACTTTGAATAATGCTAAATTGTTTGATTTTATTCTAGCAAATGCAATACAATATTTCAACTTAAAAGCAAACAGTAGAAATCTATACTACCATTAAAACAATGCTGAGGATGTATATACATATATATAATATTTACTGATTTGGAAACACAGTAACTGTATGTTTATTTTTTATATACAGTAACCATTTTTATATAGTAAATATCAGGTAAAGATATGTGGATGGATGGATAGATGAAGGACAAAAGAGTGGGTGGGTGAATGGATAAAAACAGATACACAGATACCTAGACACACAGATATCTATATAGATAGATATAAAAGGTACAGATATGTGAGGGTACTTCAAAAAGTTCATGGAAAGATTCACATTACCATTCAATTATATTTTTCCATGAATTTTTTGAAATATCCTCATATATAGATAAATCAATATTTCACGGCGTAAATCTGCAGGAATATATGTCAAAAATGCTAAAAGTAATGGGAAGTAAGTTTATAGAATATTTCAATTTATTTTTACTTCTCCCAAGCTGATATGCATAGTTTCCTTATAATGATACCATGTTAGTTATGTATCTTAAAAATAACAATTTTTGAACCTGAATGCTTAATTGTTCCAGCAATATTTGTTGACAAGTGTACCCTTTCACCATTGAATTGCCTTTGCATCTTTGTGTGGTATCAGCTGACTTTATTTGTGTGGTCTATTTTGGGATCTCTATTCCATTCCATCAAACTATGTCAGACATGGTTTTGTTGATATCACATTTACTTGATATTATGAGACCTATCATTTTTTCTTTTTCAAAATTGTTTGACTATTCAAAGTTTTTTTTTCCATTTTCATATACATTTTAGAACCATCTCATCAATATCTATAAAAAATAAAATTCTGTAATTTTGATTGGGACTTATTGAATCTATATATCTTGGGGAGAATAGATCTTAACCATATTCAGTCTTCCAAATCATAAACATTAAATTTCGTCTTTAAAGGAATTTGTTCATTTTACCTGTTACAGGATGCATCAAATTAAAGTTTTTTCTAACATTCCTTTTTAATTATAGTAATACCCCCTTCTATTCCTGGTATTTGTAATTTGTACTCTCTCTCTCTATATATACTTTCAGTTCTAGCTGGGGGGTTATTAAGTTTATTGATTGTTTCAGTCGATCACGTTTTGGTTGTAGTAATTTTTTCTTATTTTTCAATTTTCTATTTTATTGTTTCTGCTTTTATTTTACTATTTCCTCATATTTACTCTAGGTTTAATTTGTCTTCTATTTCTAGTTTATTAAGGTGAAAACTTTGGGCATTTATTTAAGACTTTTTTCTAGCTAAATATGTAAAGCTACAAATTTTTTTAGAAAGCACTGCTTAAACCACATATCACAAACTTTGATGTCTTTTTCTCAATATTCATTTTTATTAATTTTGAAATACTTTTGAATTTCTTATATTATTTCTTTTTTGGCTGTAGGCTACTTAAAAAGGTAGTATTTAATTTTCAAATATCTGTCACTTTTCAGTTATTTTGCTAGTATTGATTTTTAAATGAATCATGTTGGATAGATTGTTATATGTATGGATTTAATCTTTTTAAATATGTTGAAATGTGTTTCAATGCCTAGTATATGAGCATTCTTCAAAAGGTTCATGGAAAAATCCATATTATCTTTTAATTCTATTTTTCCACAAACTTTTGGAAGTGCCCTCATATATTATATCTTTATGGAAAATCCATGTACACTTGAGACAAAAACATATTTTAAACTACTGCTCAATGGATTATTCTATAAATATCAGTTACCTCCAGTTGTTTGTGTTATTCACCTCTTCTATAACCTTCTTATTTATTTTTGTCTACTTATTCTATCAATTACAGAAGGAGAGTGTGAAATTTTAAATATAATTTTGTATTTGCCTATTTGTCCTTTCAGTATTTTTCAGGTTTTTTTAATATATTTTGAAGATCTCTTATTAATTACATATGCATTTACAATTGTTGTGTTCTTGCTGAATTGGCTCTTTACAAAATGTCTCTTTGTATCCTATTACTGTTCCTTTCTTAAGTCTACTATTCTGATATTAGCATAGAAATTATTACTTTCTTAGGCTTACCATAATGTGTATATTTTCCCATCCTTGTACATTCAGCTTATTTAATTTTTAAGTTAAATGAGTATATTGTTGGAAGCTTTTGGCCAGGTCTTGTTACTTTTTTTTTTTTTTTTTTAATTTACACAGACCATTTCTGCATTTTATGTTAAACAGTACAATTAGATTTAATTTACCATTTTTCTATTTTTTTTCTACTTTTCCATCTGTTCTTCATTACTTTTCTGCTCTTTTACTGTTTTCTTTATATTAACTGAGTAGTTTCATGATCCTATCAAATGTTTAATTTTGGCTTATCTGCTAGAAAACTTCAACTTACCACATTTATCCTTCAAATAATATTTCACTTTATGTATGATGAAAAATACTTAGACTACTTCCATTTTTCTATTCCTGTCCTTTGCACCATTTAGGTCATATGTGTTATTTCTATATGTATTATACCCCAGAACATTTTTATATACTCTGTTTTAATGTGTCAATTATCTTTTTTTTTTTTTTTTTCGTGTCCGGCAACGGATCGCAACCCTCAGTGTCACACCCGTACCGGACCGGGACCGGCAACGGGATCGCAACCCTCGGTGTTGCTCCCGCACCTCGCTCAGCCAGTGAGTGGGAACCGGTCTGTATGTGGGATCCGAACCCTCAGCGGGAGCGCCGCCGCACTCCCAAGCGGTGCACTGTAGCAGTGCGCCACCGGGCCGGCCCTATCTTTTAATATTTTAAGTGACAAAAATACATTTTACTTGCTGACTAGTTTGCTAAGTTGGTCAGAACACCATGTTGTAACACAAGGGTCAAGGGTTCAGATCCCCATGCTGGACAGCCGCCAAACATAAACAAAAAGTAATATGTCAACAGGTGACCCCAGATAGGTGTTCAAAAAAATATATACAGGGAGAGGGGAAAGAAGAACGGGTAAAGGATCATGAAAATCAACTACAATGTATATTGAGAAGTTAAAACAAACAAACTAACTATATATATATATATATATATATATAATTTAAACTTACCCATATGTGTCTATGTTTCCCATGTTCTTTATTCCTTTTTGTGGATTCTTATTTACATCTGGCATTATTTTCTTTATACCTAAAGAAATTCTATTAATATTTCATCATTTTGGATTGATACTCCAAGTTCTCTCAGCTTTCCTGTTGCCCGTTTAAAAACAAAAAATTACCCTCAGTTTTGAAGTAAATTATTGCTGAATAAAGAATTATAGTTTGACATAGTCTGTTTTCCTTTCAGTAAAGTTATAAGTTAATCATCTTTTGGTTTGCATAATTTTTGATGAGAAGTCTGCATATATGCTTACAGTTTTTTACAATTTTTCCTGTGTACATAATGTGACTATTTGCTCTTACTACTTTTAAGTGTTTTATTTGGTTACTGACTTTAAGCAAATTAATTATGAAGAGCCTTCGGTATGTGCTGTTTGTGTATGGACTTGTGGCTGCTGTTTGTAACAGTGTTTGCTGGTCTTGGATCTATAAGTCTGTCATCTCCATCCAAATTGAAAGATTTCTGGACATTTTTTCTTTAAATATTTTTGGCCTTTTGTCTCTTTCTGGTACTCTATTTCCACATGTTAGAGTGCTTGATATTATACTGATGTTTGCTGCTCTTTTTTTTTTTTTGTCTTTTTATCTGTTTGCTTAAATTTTAACTATAAAATGTTCACATTCACTGATCTTTTCTTCAGTGACTACTCAGCTGTTTATTTCATCTAGAGAATTGTTTATTTAAGGTGCTTTATTTTTCAACTCTAGAAGTTTCATTTGGTCTGTTTTATATGTGTCATTTCTGTCTGCATTATGTTCATATTTTTAATATTTGTATATATTTATATATTTAAATATACATATAATGATAATAGGTATTTCATCCTGGTTTGATAATTTTATCATTTTGGCTGTTTCTGTGTATGGTTATATTGACTGGGTTTTGTGTTTGTTATGGGCATAGTTTTCTGTCTGGTAATTCTAATACATTTTTTAGACACCAGACATTTTTTGGATACCGGGATATTTTTTGTATACATTACATTGTGGAGTATCTGAATTTTTCTATCTTCATTTAAAAGTGTTCAACTTTGCTAATTTACAGGCAGTTAATTTACTTGAGATTAATTCAATCTTTTTTTTAAAAAAATATGTATAAGGTAAGTCTAAAATAACCTTCACTCCATATCAGCTCGTTAGTCAAGCTTGACCTTCCTAGGATCTCACTGTGTTTGAGTAGTTTCTGCTCTTACCAGCCAGAACTAGAATATATCCCCAATTTGCTTGAGTTTGGAGAATTGTTTATCTTATAACTCTTTATGTTTGATTTTTTGCTTTATTATGCTGCTGGAGGAGAAGGGGTCTGGGAAGCTTGATAGCCAGGTTCAATCTACCCCGTCCTCTTACCAAGTTCTTGACTCTGCCACAGGGAAGAATTCAAGGAAGGGTAGAGTCATAGTAGACAGTGAGAATAGATTTAATGTAAAACAATAAGACATAAAGGTTTCACAGAGAGGGTGTGGCCTAGCTCCAGGGACAGAGCAGCACCCACACCAGGTTTAATACAAAAGTAAGAAATAAACACTTAAAGTTTAGTGCAGAGTGCATGCTGACTCAAGAGAATAAGCAGCCATTTGCCAAAAGCAAGTTTGATACAAATGAAAGCAGGCACACCTCAGCCTGCACAATGCAGGTTGGCCCCAGGAAAGTAAGCAACAACCCTGCCTTCTACCAGGATTCAGCTTTTGTAATTTCACTGTGTAATACATATTCGTGCTATCTAATGAATATAAATTCCACTTTACTGACCATGTTCAGCTATTTGGGTTATATAATCTCTTTCAACTGAGCATGCCCAGCCACTGGATTTGCATAAGTCAACCCCTTGAGGTCTCAATTTCCCACTCATTGGTGCTGAAACTAGGTCCCACCAGCAACAGTGACTCTCCTCTAGTGGAGTACCTAGAGGAGGGTCCTAAGACCTAGGGGAGTGGTTTGAAACCAAGAGGTGTGTCCTGAAACCGAATGTAGGGAAACTGAGCACCTCCTATCTCAGTTCTGTATACTTCCACTTTGGCATGGGTGGTCTAATACTCATCAAAGACTGGAGTATTCTCTCCCTCTGTGTAAAGTTTTCTCCTCTCTGATATGTCTACCTGCAAATTCTGGCTGCCTTGGCCTGCAGGAAGTCTAGTTTCTCTCTTCTCAGAGATTGTCTGTTGGGCTCTGTGGGATTTTTCACCCTCGCCTCTGTGGCCCAGAAAATGTTGCAGTGGGAAAGCCATCACGATTGTGAGGCTCACCTTATTTATTTTCTTCCTCTCAGAAGTCGCAGTACTGCTCTGCCTATTGTGCAATATGTGAAAGCTTTTGTCTCATACCTATTTTCCTGTTTCTACTTATGTTTTGTGTGAGGATTATGTTTGGTCCTTGTTATACCATCTCGTCTGGGAGCAGAAATCTGTCTTTTAAATTATATTTCATCTATAATTGTTATATATTTAAAGTGGAATGGATATATTTTGTTTTATGTAACATTAGTTATATTTACAGTGCTGTCACTTTAAGAATTTACCCCAATAATATTATGAGTGCATTTACACGAGGAGTTAACTGTATTTAGGAACATGTATAACAGATGCATTTGATCATAAAAATGAGACCCTCATGCCCTCATGATTGTCACGGGGTGGAAGGAAAGAATAGGCAGAGCACAGAGAATTTTAGGGCAGTGGAACTACTCTGTATGATGTTATAGTGGTGGAGACATGTCATGATATATTTGTCCAAACCCATAGAATATGCAGTGACAAGACTGAGCCCTAACTTAATCTATGAACTTCGGGTGATTATGATGTGTCTATGCAGTTCTATCAGTCATAGCAAATGTACCACTGTGGTGGGCATGCTGATGTGGGGGAGGGCGCACATGCGTGAGAGCAGGATGAGATGTCTCTGTACCTTCTGCCCAATTTTGCTGTGAACTTAAACTGCTCTAAACAAATCAGTTCATTTAAAAAAATGAGGCCCTCTGCTTTTGGTTTTCAATGAGCAACTCTGCATTGGAAGTTAACAGGAGTGGAGCAGAAAAACGGAAGATGATGGGGTCATTTGAAGTAGGTGTTGGAGTATTACCCCAGAGATATTTAAGTTGTTTGCTGAATGTCGTGTAGCTTCTCTGTGTCCCTTCAAGACTACAAGACACACAATTGTCTTGTGTGAGCAGCATATTCTTTATTATCAAGGAACCTGCTCGATGTTCCTTATCAGTTTTAACACAGATGTGGGAAGGAAGTGTAGTCCCAAAGCAGGAGACAGGTGCAAGCTGCATCAAAAGATTAGAGTAAGAAATGACCAACAGAGTTTAAGTACTTGGAAATTCACAGAAATCTCATGTAAGGCATTGATATTATCTAACAACTTTAAATCCTAAATTACATATTGACCTCAAAATACATCCGAAGTAGGTAAGCTTTGGTAACAATATTCCTTTTTTGATAGCTAATATAAAGTTTCCACTTTATATTGATTTGTGTTATTTTTATTTGCAGATTTTATGACTTTATGTCTAAATTCTGAGCCTCTCCACGTACTCACTGCATGTAGTTCTTTCTTTTTTTTTTTTATTACAGAAAGGGAAAATTAAAATTCTTCAATATTCAGGAAATGTGTATCTAAGCCCAAATGAGTATTTTACCCTCTTTATAAAATTATACAGCTTTAAATTTATTTGCATAATTTTCTTATTTGTACACCAGATAGTTGTCCTTTGTGCTTTAGTTTATTCTTCTGTAAAATGAGTAAACCACCATCATTTTTAGAAAGGGACATTTTATGGCAACTTTGTTTTTTAAAATATGCTTGTAGAACAGTAATCTCCTAAATTGATTGTATAATATATTTGGGAAATGCTACTTGCTATATCTCCTTCTAGAAGATTTACAATGCACACTGGCACATTAAAGACACATGACAGTACTTGTGAATTACTGAAGGAAAGCAAAATGTGTTTACTTTTTCAAAACAATCCTTGCCTATCCTATTTAAACACAAAAATATTTTTTTCAGGTAATATCTAAAGATGTTCTGCAGAATTATGTTTTGTCTGTATTAGACAAAATTTGCAAATTATTGTTACAGGCATTATAGAAGATTTTGACGTAAGTTTTCTTTGTTTGAATATAACACATCAGTATAGCAATCTTTTTTATTCATGTTTATATCTCTTTTCAAATTATTTCCCTATGGTTCTTTTTTTCAATACTTCTTCTAAGTTGCCTCTGATACAAGTCACTTAGAAACTTTAAGCTTTTTTTCATAAATTGATTTTGCAATGTTGTCTCTCATTTCAATAGAGATATGCTAAAACTAAAATCATGTTTCTAGATTGTTCAGTAAATGAGCACAATGTCTCACTGAACAGTCTAATGTCGGTCCCCATTGCTTATATCGTCTGTTTGAATGCTGGAAACAGAATGAATAACTATCTACAGTTTATTAATATTGCTATACTAAAAATATTCCGTTCCAAATAACATCTCAGTTTCAGAAAGCATTCATTGTATTAGTTAGTCATCATTATTGAATGCCAAAAAACAGTGATTGGTGACATTTCTTTCTTGGCAATAGAAATTGAAGGAAAACAAGGAAAATATTTTCCCAGAGGAATATATTTTTGTTCTCTATGGAAACCAAAGCAGCCATTCCGAAATACTCTGTTTGACATACATGACAATCAGAAAACTCAACTCAAAGCCTGAAATGTCCTCCCTTTTGATAGTGACAGCTCTTCTGTCACAGCTATGTGCGGACACCATGAAAACTTTTTACTTAGGTTAATACCAGTCCTATCCTGCTGATACAAAATTGAAATGGTGAAGATGATAATGTATTAAACTTTTAAATTTGTAAGTCGATAATTAAAATTATGTTTTTCAAAAATGATTTTCCTGTTTAATTCTCCCATTTTTCTGAGACACAATATCTTCTGTACAGGTATCCTATAGCAAGTGTCAGAACACCTTATATGATAATCGTTTTGCTAGCTATATATGGTGGTTAAACCTTCATAATGGTTATTATTTTTTGACTCTTTGATTTAAAATATAACATTTATCTTTTCCTTTTTTACCGTGAATCTTTCATTATAACTTTAACATTGAATCAACTTTTTTGAATTCCAAAGGTCTCTCAAGTACTCCTCGGTACGTAACTGTAGAACAAATTTTCTACCTGATCTGGTGTCACAAGAGACAGCTATGAAAAACTGTAGATTTTTTCTTTCTACATGAATGAGAAAATATTTAGAGGTAACATTTGTTTTAGAGGTAACAATTGAAAAATTCACACTTGCATTCTTTATATATTGACACCCCAAATTGTTTTTAATAACCCCAAGATGACTTCTGTAGAAATCATGATCAGCATTTTGCCTGTCCCAAGGGTAGACAGATAGCAATTTAATTTTAGGTTGACATCTTTTTATGTGAATTGCTGAAATACTAGTAGAGTTGTTGAATAACTTTTTTTCACGTTTTGTCCTGAAGTATTTTTTAGAAGTTAAGTGTAGAAAGTGAAAAAACAAGAATACTAGTACTAGTGTTTATTAACTAAACACAATTTGTATAAAGATACAATTCATTATATATAGTTAATGAGTAAATTTTCGGTATTAATCTAAAGCTTAAATAAGAAATACCAGTTATATAATCAAATTCTATACCTACAATATAATGTATAATTTGATATTTTGCAGATGATTTTTTGGCTCCAGGAACACCCTATCACTTTCTTGCACATGCCTAATTTATAACCTAGAAATTGTTACATATTCAATTTTTCTATATATTTGCAGTAAAGCATTATACAGAGGTAGCTTTTGTAAGAAATATCCCAAGAAAGCTGAAAGCAAATTGTCTGATATTTATTAATATATCCATTTGATTTCCTTTGTTCTTTTTGCTGACCTGTTTATTTAGGCAGTTAATTTTAATGAATTTGAGGTAAATAAGTCATTTGAGAAGGATATATACATATTTGTCTTAAGTATTTTCATGGTAACTTGCCTGAGATTGCTACCATGTAACTATCATAATTATAATAGTTCTTTTTACACTGAAAATAGACATTAAAATGATACAGAAAAAATAGCTACCTCCTTTTTCTGCATTGTTTATGTCAGGTCATTTTCAATTTTTAACCACTGAAATGTAATTACATAACATAAAATCGATTCTTAAGAAAATCCTAAACCTCAATAGCCAAAAAAAAACCCCTCAAAAAACAAAAAAAACTAAGGATTTAGAAAAGGGCAAAGAAACAAGATAGACATTTCTTCAAAGAAGACATAAAAATGACTAGCAAGGAAATAAAAGGTGCTCAACCTCATTGATTATCAGGAAAATACAAATCAAGACCGCAATGAAAAATTGCCTCACATGTGTTAGGATGGCTATTATAAAACAAAACCCCCCAAAAAGCAAAAACAAAAAGATAAGTGTTGGTGAGGGTATGAAGAAATTGGAACCCTTGTACACTGTGGTAGAAATGTAAAATGGCTCATCTAGTATGAGAAACAGATTCCTTGCAATTAAAAATTGAACCGCCATGTGATTCAGGATTCCCACTTCTAGGTATGTATTGAAAATAATTGAAATCAGGATTTTGAAGAGTTATGCACACTCCCACAATCATTGTAGCATTACAATATGAATGGATAAAGAAAATGTGTGTACATAACAATGGAATGTTATTGAAACTTTAAAAAGAAGGAAATCCTACGATTTGTGACATGAATGAACCTGGAGGACATTTGCTGAGTGAAATAAGCCAGACGCAGGACAGATACTGCATAGATGCTTCAAAAGTTTCCTGGAAAAATAGGATTGAAAAATAATATGAATCTTTCCATGAACTTTTTCAGTACCCTCATACCTACGAGTGGAATTGCTGGATCATAGGAACCTCTTTGTTTACATTTTTGAGGGATTGCCAATCTGCTTTCCACAGTGACTGTACCATTTTACATTCCCACCAGTAATGTACAAAGGTTCCAAGTATTCCACATCCTTGCCAACACTTACTAGTATTCATCTTTTTCAATCCAGTCATCCTAGTGTATACTTGAGTGGTATCTCATTGTGCGGTTTTGGTGCATTTTCCTAAACTAATGATGTTGAGGATGTTTTCATGTAATCTTTGGAGAAATGTCTATCCAACTGCTTTGGTCATTTTTCAAATTGGGTTGTCATTTTATCATGGAGTTGTAGGTGTTCTCAACATATTCTGGATTCTAGTCCTTCATCTGATAAAAAATTTCCAGATCTCTCCCATTTTGTGTGGTCTTTCCACTTGATTGATTCTGTTTTTGAAAGCACAAAAAATTTAAATTTTGATAATGTCTAACTTGCTTACTGTTAAGCAATTACTGTTGATTTGCTCTTCATGTCATTCTAAGAAATCATTGCCTAGTTCAAGGTCATGAAGATTTACACCCTATTTTCTTGAGAGTTTTAAGTTTCAGCTCTTACATTTGGGTCTTTGATCAGTGTTGAGTTAATTATTGTACAGGGTGTGAGGTAGTGGCATGAAGGTATTTTTAAGTCTTGAAATGTCAAAGCTATTTTCAGCCTGGGCACCTGAGTTCATTAGCAACATTATTCCTTTAAAAACATGGATGTTTTCTGTTCCATTTTCTTTCAGTCTGTTCCTTATTCAAAGATCACAACCAAAGATATGACTGCGACAAGTCCTCTCATCTTCTTTATTATTTTACCTTTTTATAACCATTCCTTTATCTTTTTAAAGTTAAAGATAGCTACTTTGAGACTCTGAGCCCTAAATTGGACTGGCCTTCCTTTTAATCACATTGTTGACTTGAATTATATTGTTGAATTCATTTTACCCATTATACACCCGTAATGTGCCTTATTACTTAGCAACATCTGTGGAGAAAAAGAATAGGAAGACAATTTCCTAAATTGAACTGGCCTCCCTTTTAATATTTTCTCAGACTTTGCTGTTCAAATGAACCCTTTAAAAATCCAATCAGTCAGGGATTTTTGATCCTCTATTGCCTGAATTTTGGAACTCTATTTCTTTGCATTTCTACTAGCATGATGGCCAATTTTTTCTTGTACTTGCATCTCTTTCTTAATATCTTAATAAATTCAGACACCACCATACAAAACTCTTGACTTCTATTCTCTTCCCCTACAACTTCTGGCTCAGAAGGAACATAATATGATCCAGACTATATCAAGCTAAAATTTTACCAAATGTATTCTCTCTGCTTAATGAAAGAAAGGGCAAGCATTGAGGACTGTATACAATATCCTTAAACAATTTAGCCTTGAAGTTTGTACATATTCTTTCTCACATTCACATGCACTGACTGTGCAAGACAGTCTGGGAATTGAGAGCATGAACAGTCTCTTCCACCCTCAAAAATGCATGCAATGGACATATAATTTTACTATAAACCTTTGTTATATTTCTTATATACCATTTTGTATTTCTCAAATTAATTTTGATGTAGAATTTAAGTGGGAAGGAGTACCAAATTTTATTTAATTTTTTAGTTTTGTTTTTCTCAATGTATAAAACTAGTGGTTCAATACTATTTATTGAATCGTATTTATTTTCCCTTTTGATTTGACAAATCACCTTTAGTTTCTATTCTGAACTTTCTATTCCTTTCAATTGATTTATATATCCATTCTAGGACCAATTTCAGAGTTTTAGAATTAGTACATATTTTAATAACTGCTAAGGAAATTGACTTCTTATTTTTTTTCTCCTTAGATTTTCCTAAGTATTAAGGCCTATTATGGGTACATATAATGGATAAAATGAATTCAACACAAAAGCAAAGCAATATTTAAGAGTTATTATTTTTTTTCCCTACTGAGTATTGGATTTATCATTTAATTGTTTAATCACCAACAAATTAGAAGCTTCTTTGATTTTTTTTGCCAGGAGGTAATTTTTTATCACAGAGGCTCCTTATCAATAATCTATATATTTAGCCAAAGTTACAATTACATCCTCATTCTGACACTATGTATTAAAATGGCATTTTTTGACCATTGGCTTCTAAAAATTTATTTCATGAATACTGAATATGGCTGACAATTGCTTTAGATATACAACTAACTGGTTAACACAAATTCTGCTTAAGATATTAAATATATTTTTAATATTTGGGGGGCCAATTTCAAAATCTTAATGCAATTATGTGCCAAGAAATTTTCTTAGAAATGATTCTGCTTTAACCGTATGCTTTACTTGTAGGTGTTAATGGTTTATGATTTAATAAATGACAAACCTAATTGCAACAAAATATATTCCATGAAAAATATTGTTTAAAAATATTTTCTGAGTTTATTATTTTTCTATTCACCTTTACCAATGCCTAAACAAAAAAGTCCATCAATATTGAAAAAAATGTTGTATTCCAACTGAGTTCATTGTAACAAATTTTATGAATGGTTAATTTGCTTTATTTTAACATCCTATTGTCAAAGAATATTTACTGTTTGAGATATCTATTGACTCATTACAATAATATTGATGAAAGTTGATAATAACAGGGTTGATGATAGCTAACGTTTATTGGTCACTTAGTACTGCACGTTCTAGGTTTTATGCCAGCCGTTTTATAATCAATTATTTCATTTAATCCACTCATCTACTCTATGAAGTAAGATACTTCTATTTTCCTCATTTTATGTATGAGAAAGCAAAGGTTCAAAGAGATTGTTACTGACCCTGAATGACACAGTTTGTGAACGTGAGAATGGAAACTTGAATCTGTGTTATCTAAACTCAGATCCATTGCTCAACTGTGTTATTCTGCCTCCTTCATATATTCCTGGAACTATACTCATCATGTTAATGAAAACAAGGAAAATATAATATCATAAATAGCATATATTACCAACAATTAATAGAATTAAAATAAAAATGTTAGCAAGTTCTTTTCCTCATTCTTCCATTTCTCAATTTAAGCACTCTACACACTTAATGTGCTTAAGTATCTAACTACAAATAGAGTCAGGAAAATTGGAGAAACTATGTATCACGTGTATTTTCTAGGCAATAAATGTGTATCTCTAGGAAATAAAATGTGTGACCTGAGTTTTAGTAAAAAAGATTTGCTAAGTATTGACTTAACAAAAATGTCTCAGCAAGACAAGAGATTAATAAATAGAAAACACCAGCCCCAAGTACCCTCAGACAAATTGAACTTTTATACTATTTCCAATGCAAAAGATAAAATACTAACCCAAATTTTTAAGATTGGATGGTGCTATGGTCTGAGCGTTTGTACCTCCTCCAGCCAAATTCGTATGTTGAAACTTAATCCCCAGTGTGATAGAATTAAGAGGTGGAGACTTTGGGGAAGTAATTAAGTCGTGCGAGTTCCACCCTCATGAGTGGGATTAGTGCCTTTACAAAAGAGGCTGAACGGAGCGTGTTTACTCTTTCAGCCACAGAAAAACAGAGCTAAAAGCTGTCATCTATGAGGAACAGGCCTTCGCCAGACACCATATCTGCTGATCTTGAATTTCCTAGTCTCCAAAACTCTGAGCAATCCATTCTGTAGTTTATAAATTATCCAGTCTAAGATATTTTGTTATAGCAGCCAGAATGGACTAAGGTAAATGGAAATCTAGATGATCTGAAAGATAATTGTATTGACTCTTATTGACCAATATTATATCTAAGTTAATTTAAGCAAGTATATCATTATTAGTCATTTTGTTTTAGTAAATGTGATTGATGCAGTTTTGATGTGTTGTCCCCTCCAAAACTCATGTGGAAATTTGATCCCCAATGTGGCAGTGCTGGAAACTGATTGAGTCATGGGGGTGGATCCCTCATGAGTGGATTAATTCTCTCCCTGGAGGAGGGGGGATAAATGAGTGAGTTCTCACTCTATTAGTTCCCACAAGAGCTTGTTGTTTATAGGACCCTGGCACCTCCCCTCTCTCTCTCCCTTGCTTCCTCTGGCCATGTGATCTGCTTGTACCCGCCGGCTGCCTGCCACTTTCCACCATGAGTAGAAGCAGCCTGAGGCCCGTGCCAGATGCAGCTGTCCCAGAATTTACTGTAAGCCAAATAAATCTCTTTTCCTTATAAATTACACAGTCTCAGGTATTTCTTTTATAGCAACACAAAACGGACTAAGACAGTGATAAAATGTAAATATTTTACTGTAATTCTGAGATCATAAGTACTATGTGTAATGATTTTCTATTTGCTTATTAATATACCGTATTTAACTAATTTTCTAATCTATAGTCAGCATGAACATTTGTTTTTGTTTTAAATATCTGCATTTCAATTGTCAGCTTCAACTTATTAATTCACTGATTTAACACATAATTTTTCAGTGCCTACTATGTGCCAGTCACTTCCAGACACTAAGTAGACAATGGTAAACAAGATAGAGAAGGATTTGCTCTCATGGAGTACATACAGTAGTGAGAGACAAAGACCATTAATACAAATTAAAATGTAACTGTATTTCAGTCAATAATATGTAGTATAAAGAAAAGAAAAAGAATGACTGGGGTCCTCATAGGAGTTGAGTTCAGAGGGGTTGGCAGGAGCCAGGTCATGTTGTGGAATGTGATGGGAAATTTTTAGAGAATTCTGCATGACAGAGGGCTGGGATCTAATCAATCTTTTTCAAAGATCCCCCTGGCCACGCTGAACAGATGGTGAGAGTTGGGGTGTGGGTTGGATGATAAGAGTAGAAGCAGTGATACCATTTAGGAGGTAATTAGAACAGTTTTTTAGTGATATATTAGCCTGTATTTTCAACTTTGTTATGCATTAAGTTTGTAGAATTTTATTAGAATGTCCTTACCCCCCAAGTAATTTTTCAATTACTTACCATTCGGCATCTGCAACATCAGGCACATGGTCAGTACCAGGGACCACGTTAGCCATTTGGGAATAGAAAGATAAAGATAAAGTCACTGCCCTCATGACTACGATCAATAACTGCTAAAACTCTCATGGCCTAATGGAAGTCAGGAGGCAACACACTTCACAATGATAGCCTGATGGAAATTATTTCTTTCTGCAACTCTTCACAGAGTACAATATTACTTTATAAATCTAAGAAATCATCAGACAAATGAAAACCAAACTACACAAATCTATATTCTGTCTATAAAAACAAGCAGCAAGGATCTAGATCCACATATAAGAAATGTAAATTACTTTTAAATGTTGAAACAAGAATTGACTACTTAATTCAGTGCTGGGCTTTGTATCAGAAGACATTCTAGGAAATCACAAAATAACCAGGTCACAGGTTCAGCACTTGAATAGCTTTCAGTAAGGTAGACAACATTTATATAATATTTAATAAAAACAAATTTTATAACATTTACCTATAAATTACAAACGATGTGGGTCTCAGTGATTAACAGTACAGAGAGATCACCTTAGAAAGTATGTTTTCAATACAGATTCTTAGAAATTTTTAACCTGCACCCTTGTTTGTAATTATAATTCTCAGCAATAGTTCATCCTTTTCCCAAGCTTTTATCTGTTCATTGATTTTTTTTTCATTTATCCATCCATTTGGTCAGTAAATATGCACTGAGAACAGCTTCTATGTCTGATACTATATAGTAGTGAACAATCAAATTAATGGGGCCACAGACAATTTAAATGGCAATAACAGTATACCTGCAGTACTCTAGAAATACAGGTGCAGTGTTGACATGTGGAAGAGGCACCTAATCCAGACTTGGTTGTTAAAGAAGTTTCTTAGAAAACAAGGAAAATGTTACCTGATAGAAAAGGTGGGGTTAAGGGCAAAAGAAATGTGAAAGGAGGTAGGGTAGTGGGGGAAAGGGTTCCAGGCAAGGAGAACACCATATGCAAAGACCCAAAGGAAGAAGACATAAACATGTCTTAACAGAGCTGAAAATAGGTCATTGTTATTTCAGTGGACAGTTAGGAGCTATGGAGAGCAGAAGGCAGGGTCCTTAGGTAAGACTGAACAAGTAAATGGCAGCAGAGGGGGATGAGCCCCAGATTATGCAAATCTAAAAAGTCCTACTAAGCAATGCATACTTTTTCTTGAATACAGTCAAGAGTTACTGGCATAGTTTTACCAGGGGAATGACATGATCTACTTTGCATAACAAGGATCACACCAACATCAAACATGTTATAGTTATAATAACCCATTCTTTCCAATGGCTGACTTTCCTACAAAGTGTGCATTTTGTCCTCAGCCAGCATCATGTTCATGTGCAAAATGAAGTGTCCTAAAAATGATTTCTTCTCATCCACGCTACTGTATGGTCACGTACTGACCAGTTGATATTGGTGACCATAGTTTCATTCTTATTTCTATTATTCTGTCATCTTTCACGTGAACTGGATTCACAATTGGATTTGGAGACTAAGAACTTTGTTATCCATGTTGTTTAATTTCTTGGATACATTTTTTTAGATGTACAGTTCCTCACACTGCTTTATAAAAATCAGTCCTGAAGACTAACCAGACATACATCCCACTGTGATAAAAATGAAGCAAATAGTGTTTGCACTTTTAGAGACACTGCCCTGCTTACTTGATAATGCATTTCTTGTTAAGTGATGAACATAAAGGACTGGCAGGTTTAAATTAGGGATTATGGAAAGGGTACCTAAGAGGAACAAAAATCAAATGCCTTTTGTTTAAAAGTAGAATTAGAATGATGCCAGCATCCCAAGGCGAGTGACATAAGACCACTTATAAGAAAATTGCAATGGTGTTTTTACTAGTTAAAACACAGAAGAAATTGGGGGAAAAGAATTTTTATAAGATTCTAGCATGGATTGGAAAGCAGAAAATTTCATTAAATCTAATGAATTACAATTAAAACTAAACTGGAAGGCAAAGAGTAATGGTCAAGAATCAGCTCTGAACTCCTTGTCCACATTTGTCCTTATGCAGAATAAATCCCACAGTCACTCTGAGGTGTCCATCCTTAACTACATGATCGATTAAAGATCATATATGTTATGATTCTGAATTCAAACAAAAGTTAAAAGCCATCTTTAGTTCTATTAGAAATGCAGTGATTATGTAAATTTCTACTGTCTAGGTTAGATCTCTAAGGATGCCTGACATCGATACCTGATTACATAGCAATAAAAAATGTCCTGAAAGTTCATCTGGGGGAACAGACACTGGGGCAATGGTCTCAGAGCAGTCTTTATTATAGTTCCAGGGGAAACTACTTACTCTGTTATCTTGAGCAGGACACTATAACTGTCACCTGTGGAAATGTGTAAACTATGGACTGTATCTAATGGACTTGACAGTCTAGCTATGCGGACTTCCAGGCAGAATATTGAAATGCATTCTAGCTTCTGCTCACCATCTACAATCAAGTGCTAATGGAGAGAGTTTAACAGAAGACCAACTGTTTAGTTTTGTAACAGAATTTGGAGGATATGTACAGGGCCCATGACAGCTATTCCAGTTAGCTAACTGAGCTTAGCATTAGGAAGGGCTTTAGGACAAAAGTGAAAATAAAGTCACAGGTATGACTGTAGAAGTCTTTATTAAGATTTTACAAAGAACTGAGGCAGTGATACCCCATAGACACCTTCAGGTAGAGAGAGACCTCCTGAGGGTCTTATGGTTGTGCCTGATAGTCCCTCTCTGTTAAAAAACAGGGGTTCTGACAATCTTAAGGGCATTTTCTTATAGAAACATTGCACATAGTTAAGGGAGAGAAGTTTATCCACAAAAAGAGATCTATAAGTGTGGCTTTCTCCAGTGGAGTGGATTATAAAGTGTTACATAAGAAGCCTACTGTAGGGAAAGTGAAGATAAATGGTCAGGGTCCCTTGGGGTTTTGGAGTCTTGCTGAGCATTTGATGTAAATATGCATGTGTGCCCAGGTGTTCCTTGTTATTGTCTAATGTAATTGTGCATGTGCATCCAGGTGTTCCTGGGTTGTCTGACTCACACTCAGGTGTCCTGTGTTATTGGACTTAAGTATAAAGGACAAGTGTCTCTGATCCACAATGCCCTCTGCCTCAGGGATGCCCGGGGGGGGGGGGGGCTAATACTGCTGCTGGAGGCTGTTGATACCACTGCCAAAGTCCCCAGGATGTTCCTCTTAAGTATAAAGGACAAGTGTCTCTGATCCACAATGCCCTCTGCCTCAGGGATGCCCGGGGGGGGGGGAGGCTAATACTGCTGCTGGAGGCTGTTGATACCACTGCCAAAGTCCCCAGGATGTTCCTGGAGGCACCAGCCACCACCACCACTGCTGGAAACTATTGCTGTAAGCTGCTGCTGCTGCTGAGGAAGCTGAGGACTGAGCTTGTGTCTTCTGCCAATGACTCCTGGGGTCTTTCCCAATTACCTAGCTTGTGGACCTGCATGTGAGGGGTCTGGTGACCCAGCCTGGCACATGAGGGGTCTATGACCCAGTCTGAACAATGGGTTTGAAGGATCTGTGCGCCTTAACTAGCAAAACAGTTGGCTACATCTGCAGGATTCGGACAATTGCCCTAGCCAGACAATTAGCATAACTATATACCTACAATGTCTTAGAAATTTTACCAGGTTGGACTAAAGGGGACAGAGAATCCAAAACTGAAATGAACATCTGGATCTCTAGGTTTTTATGAGCAGGAAGCAGGCTGACAAAACTATGTAGCTGTAAATGTGGTTTATTTCTTATGACCAAGAAAACACGTCTCGGAGGGTGGAACAAGAGGATAGAGGGCAGAGTCAGCAGTCACAGAGTCATTCCCTCAGAGCAGTATGAGGCCCTAAACAGAGAGATACTCACAAGTGTCCTGCTGGATTTAATATTGCTACAGACCAGAGGCTGCCAAGTGTTGCCTATTTACCCCCTTCTGAATGGGCTTAGCTATCACTGTTATACAATGCTTACTCCTTCATTGTGTATTGGGTATATGGGAAGCAAATAACTTGTCTTTTTGATTTAAAGGTGTTAAAGTGGGAGAAATTACACCTAAGCAATTGAACCAGTGGGTATCAACCTCACCTGGACTTGCTGCAGTTAAAGATATAGATAGACCTTGAGACGGAGCTTGATGTCATAATGGCAAGAAATTTTTGAGAGTCTCAGGAAGGGGATGAGGATGAGTATGTTTTGCAAAAGGGAGAAATGGAAATAATTTGTGGCCAAATTTGGACTGTGACAGTTTGAGGTAAGTGAAAACATCACTGCAGTCATTGGTACTCATTAAGAAGTAAGGTTAGTTTTTCCTCCCTTTAAATCTAGACAGGCTTGGACCGCTTTGAGCAATTGACTGTGCCACACATGACCAATAGGGTGTGACAGCAGTGACTCTATGTGACTTTTGATCCTAGGTTATAAAAGACCATGAAGCTTCTGCCTTGTTCAGTGCAGCACTCCACTAAGAGCCCTGATCCTCTGTACAAGCCCTCTGGGGTAGCCATGCTTTGAGGAAGTCCAAACCACCTGCATTTTTTTTTTTTTTCTTGTATGAGGGTACGTTAGAAAGTTCATACAAAGATTTGTATTATCTTTCAATTTTATTCTGCGTGAACTTTTTGAAGTATCCTCCTATGCTATGGTTATTTTAAGGAAAGAATGATTCTGATTATAAGTTGATACAATGATTTTGGAAAAAAAATTTGAATATTACTTTTCTCCTTCAAAACTGACTATTAGATCAATTTTCAATTTCTCATTTTTTTAGAAACTCAAAGTTCTACAAAGAGTAACATACAGAAAAGGAAATTAAATATGGATATAAAGCATAGTTAGTATCTTAGTTTTAGCTTATGTAATAAAGTACTGTGAACTGCATGGCTTAAAGATAGCAGAAATTTATTTCTCACAGTTCTTGAGGCTGGAAGTCTGAGATCGGAGTGGTAGCAGGTCGGGTTCTGATGAGGACCTTCTTCCAGATTGCAGATGGCTGTTTTCTCATTGTATTCTCACATAGCAGAAACAGGGAGTAAAAGCTCTTGCTGTATATTTTATAAGGGCACTAATCCCATTCTTGAGGGCTCCACCCTCGTGATCTAATCACCTTCCAAAGCCTCCACCCCCCAATACCATCACCTTGGTTGTTAGCATTTCAGCATGTGAATTTTGGGGGCAGGGGGCAACAGACATTCAGTCCATTGCAGTTAACCTAGACTCTTGCAAGGAAAACCTATTAGATCATATAGGCAATAATCCTCTCCAGTATGCATTTTAATAAACAAGAACAATGTGAAAGTCAGTCAGGATTCCTGCGTTTCTTCCTTACTCTGCTCTTTTAAACAACAATGTCTGGGTCTTACCTCCTGTGTTCCTAATTCAGTTGATCTGTTGTGGGAACCTAGAATTTACATTTCTAACAAGGTCCCAGGTGATGTAGATGCTGCTGATCTGAAGACAACTATATGAGAACCCCGGACGAAGCAGATAAATTAAACCAGAGTTAAAATATTTTTTAAGAAGCAATAAGCATAGCGGGAATAATTTCTGACTAAGTTTGCAGGGGTGTCTGCTGGATAAATAGATGAGATTGTTTACTCTGAAGATGTATTTCTTTCATATTTTTGTTTATTTACTTCTTTGGGTAAAGTGCTACTTTGAACAAGTAAAATAGCTCTTTCTATCCAAAGAAAAAGGATGGTTATATCTTTCAAAATCAAGAATGTAAACTCTATGAAGCCAGTGATTTTATCTGCTTTATTCATTATTTTGTTTTACCCAGCATCTAGGAAGCATAAAATAACTATTAAATAAATATGAAAGAAAGTCAATGAAACATTATATGTAGACAAAAAAATAAGAATAAAGTAAAATAATAATACTTTAAAAAACTGTTTAATAATTTAATTTATTTTATTAATTTTTTAACTTACCAAATTAATTATCCTGATTTATCTTTTTAAAAAGGTATTTGATAAAATGGTAGTAATAATAGAGTACAATTAAGAATTTTAATGCTTATAATGTATGACACCAGTTTAAATTTATTAATTTTGATCCCCAAACTGTCCTATTAAAGAGAAATTTAAATTAACTTTCTACAGAAGACGGCTCTGCTGAGGAACAGAGATTAAATAACTTTTGTGAATCATATATATTTATACCACCATTTTCTCACTTAAAATATTATTTAAGAGTATAAGAAACATAGTAAACTATGAAAAATAGAAAATTTGAGGACTATGAAATTTAAATTAGAACAGCAAGTCAATACTTTGAGTTTTGTTGGGAAACAGGCAGAGAGATGGTGGCAGACAGAACATAATAATTGTGGGCATGTGGCTTTCCTTCCCAGGGGAAAAAGAGCCATTCAAAATGTTCAAGAGTTGACACACTTACTTACCCTCTTCTAGCAGAATAGCCTGGGGTTTGCCTAGCCTGCTTAGGTGCCAAGAGGACCTGGTAAAGAATGTTTCTCTTACCAGAAGCTATAATAACAAAATGAAGAGAACTTATAGAATTGAAAATGAAATGAGAAGAGGGAATTAATTTGTGACCCACTACAAGAATATAATCAAAGCAAATATCAAATGCTCAAATATGAAACAAATGCCAAAGAGGCTGGGTGGTCAGTACAGAAAACCAGGAATGAGTAATGTAGTAGAAGATCTGGGCATCATTGTGGGACAGGTGCTGGTCCCAACACCAGACTTCTCAGAAATACACATGGTATGGTCAGTAGACATACATAGCAAATGCTATGGTTTAAATGTTTGTGTACCTTCCAAAAATCATATTGAATCTTAGTCCCCAGTGCAACAGTTTTAAGAGGTGTGTCCTTTAGGAGGTTATTAGACCATGAGGGCTTCAGCCTCACAAATGGGACTAGCATCCTTAGGAAAAGCCACAAGGGAGTGAGTTTGGCCACTTTTGCCTTCTGTCCTTTCCATTATGTGAGGGCAGAGTGTTCAAGGTGCCACCTCAGAAGCAGAGACAGGGGCCCTCACCAGACACTGAACCTGCTGGCACCTTGATCTTGGCCTTCCCAGTCTCCAGAACTGTAAGGAAGTAAATTTGAATTCCTTATAAATACATACTTACATACTTTATAAATACCTACATACTCAGCTAGCTGGTATGTGGATCCGAACCATTGAGGTTGGTGTTATCAGCACCACACTCTACCAAGTGAGCTAACTGGGCAGCCCAGTCTCAAGTACTTTGTGATAGCAGCACAAATGAACTAAAAGAGTAATTTCATAAACATAGACATATCCGTTCATTATATTTATGCTTCAGAGAGTGTTTATTGAACATCTGTTTATCCTATGTTTTGAGGTGAATTAAAAAGATAACCCCCAGATAATGTCACACACCATCACTAAGGGCGGGAGCCATAACTAATCATCTCTATTTTATCCCATATACCTAGCACTGTGTATAGAGTAGGCATTCAAAAACTATGTATTGAATGACTGAATAAATGAACCTTAAAAAACTACAGTCTCAGAAATAAGCAGGCATCCATAAACAGCTATAACATGATATGTATTGAAAATATCAGAAGCCCAGAAATAGAAAGAAATTATTTACACTTGTGGTAATAAACAAAAGCTTCATTACTGAGGTGAAATTTGAGTTGTGTCTTGTGTAGATCCATATATCATTAATTTCTGAAGGTATTTATGCTTTGACATATCATTTCTTCTTACTTGAATTGACCCCATTCCCTACAGATAAGTAACTTTGCAAAGATACATAGTTTTCTCACACTGTTTTTAATTTGCACCTGAACATATGATGTTATTCTTATCACTGGTGTTTTAATTCTGTTCAATTGAGTGGTAGAGTGGAACTGACCCTATGTGATCCACATTCTTCTTAGTCATGGCAGGTTGTTAAAAAGAATGATGTTACTAATGATGCTTTCCCATTTGTAAGTTGAGCTATTTTGATAGTAGCCGCTAAGGCCTCATTATTAATATTATTGTTAAACTTTCATTTTAGTCAGGGAATAAAATGAGCACAGAAAAACTGTGATACTATGTTAATGATTCCTCTGGATTGGTGATCTGAATTAAGTTGAATTGATCTGTGCAATTTACCCACTTCACCCTGAATTTAAATGCTGATTATAGAACTATCCATACTAGAACCATAACACTCCATGAGTCTGAGTTGTTCAGATAATTGTTAATGATAAATAGGCTAAGGAATCTTATACACTGAATAAACTTCTCAGTGTATAAACTTCAGAGCAATTGACTCTTTTAACAATTATTCTGCTCAAGAGGCCATCTACAGAGTGATAGCTGTGTACACCTACTCCTGGGCCTACAGCTGATAGGGTAGCAGCTTTTCCTCCCTTCAGAAATCCTCCAGAAAACTGCTGGGTTCTGCAGCATTGATGCAGGCTTGCTCTAGCCTCAACAGCTGAGCCAATGGTCCTCTGCAGAGCTGCCAGGACCTGTTGCAACAGTATACACCTGCTCAATGAACAACAGTGGATTACCCACCCCAACAAGAAACTGCTGAGAGCCCCATCACTTGGGCTAAAAAGGCACCCACAGACAACACTAAGATTGAATGCAGTTGAAGAAGTTACACAAAGTCTGCACTAATCCACTCACCCAGATCCAACCTTAAGCATCTAACATGATTGTCAATATAGAACACTTCTATAGGAAAGAGTCCCTCCCTTTGAAAGACACTCTTAGAATTAAAAGAACAGACTACACAACCAGATGATTGGATGTCAATGCAGAATTATGAGAATCATGAAAAAAAAAGAAAAAGAAAAGAGAAGAAACATGATTCTCCCCCCCTCCCAAGACTATAATTCTGCAATTCCGGACACCAACAACAGGAAATTGATGAATCGTCTGAAGGAGAATCCCAAATGGCAGTACTAAGGAAACTCAAAATGGTCAATGAAAAAACATAAATCACAATGAAGTAAAAAAGAAAATCCAGGACATGCGATAAATACAATAAAGAGATAGAAACAATGAAAAAGAAAGAAAGAAAGAAAAAAAACCAAGCAGAAATCCTGGAACTGAAGAATTCATGCAATGAAATAAAAAATGCAACTGGGAGCATAAGCAAAAATCTAGAATAAACAGAAGGAATAATTTCTGAACTAGAAGACAGGCTATTTGAATTAAAACAATTGAACCAAAATAAATAAATAAATAAATAAATAAATAAATAAATAAACCAAGCAGAAATCCTGGAACTGAAGAATTCATGCAATGAAATAAAAAATGCAACTGGGAGCATAAGCAAAAATCTAGAATAAACAGAAGGAATAATTTCTGAACTAGAAGACAGGCTATTTAAATAAATAAATAAATAAATAAATAAATAAATAAATAAATAAATAATAAAATTAAGAGTGAAGGAAACCTACGAGATTTTAAAGTTAGACTAAAACACGGTACTAGTTGAGGACTTTAACACACTGCTCTTAGCATTGAATAGATCACCTTGACAAAGAATCAGTAGAGAAATATTGGATTTAAACAGCACATTAGACCAAATGGACTTACAGACATATACAAACATTTCATCCAACAATGGCAGAATATACATTCCTATAAGCTCATGAATCTTTCTCCAAGATAGACCACATGTTAGGCCACAAATTAAGTCTCAACAAATGTAAAAAGATTGAAATTATATCAAGTACATTTTCAGACCACAATGGAATAAGATTAGAAATTAACAGATAGAACTTTGGAAACAATACAAATTCATGGAAATTAAACAACATTCTCCTGAAGGACCAATCAGTCAAAGAAGAAATAAAGCAGGAAATCAAAAATTTCCTTGAACAAATGAAAATACAAGCACAACTTACCAAAACCTGTGGGATACTGCAAGAGCAGTACTAAGAGGGAAACTTATCCCAATAAGTGCTTACATCAAAAGAATAGAAAAATTTCAAATAAACAACTTAACATTGCATCTTGAAGAACTAGAAAAACAAGAACAATCCAACCCCAAAATGAATAGATGGAAAGAAATAATTAAGATCAGATCAGAAAGAAATAATTAAGATCAGATCAGTACTAAAGGAAACGGAGACCAAAAGAACAAACAAGCAAACAAAATCAATGAAATAAAAATTTGGGATTTTTTGAGAAGATGAATATAGACAAGTCATTGGCCAGAATAACTAAAAAAAGGAAGAGAGAAGTCCCAAATAAAAAAATCAGAAATGAAAAAGGAGACATCACAACAGATACCATGGAAATACCAAGAATCGTTAGAGACTACTATGAACTACTGTGCTAACAAACTTGGAAATCTTGAGGATGTGGATAAATTTATGGACACATACAAACTACCAAGACTGAACCAAGAAGAAATTAAAAACCTGAGCAGACCAATAATGAGCAATGAGATTGAAGCAGTAATCAGCAGTTTCCCAACAAAGAGAAGCCCAAGACCAGATGGATTCACTGCTGAATTCTATGAAACCTTTAAAGAAGAATTAATACTAATCCTTTTTGAACTATTCCAAATATTTGAAACAGAAGCCATTCTTCAAAACTCATTCTATGAGTCCAGCATTGCCCGATACCAAAATCAGACAAAGACATGACTAAAAAATGAAAGCTACTGATCAACTATTCTTGATAAAAATAGATGCAAAAATCCTCAAAAAGATACTAGCAAACAGAATACAAGAGAACATCAAAAAGATTATGCACCATGGTCAAGTGGGATTCATCCTGGGGATGCAAAGATGGTTCAACATGTCCAAATCAATAAATGTGATACATCACATCAACAAAAGCAAAGACAAAAACCATATGATTATCTCGATATATAGAAAAAGCAGTTGATAAAATTCAGTATCTCTTCATGATAAGGACTCTCAACAAATTAGGTATAGAAGGAAAGTATCTCAGGACAATAAAAGCCATATATGACAAACCCACTACTAACATCATCCAGAATGGGGAAAAGCTGAAAAGAAAGGAACAAGGCAAGGATTCCCACTCTCCCCACTCCTATTAAACACAGTACTAGAAATACTAGCCAAAGCAATCAGGCAATAGAAAGAAATGAAGGGCATCCAAATTGGAAAAGACAAAGTCTCATTGTCCCTGCTAGCAGATGACACGATCCTATATATAGAAAAACCTATAAACTCTATCAAACAATTAGAGATGATAAAGAAATTCAGTAAAGTTGAAGTATATAAAATCAATACACATAAATCCATAGCTCTTTTATATATATACCAACGATGAGCAAGCAGAAAAAGAAATCAAGAAAGCAAACCCATTTACATAGTTAACAAAAGAATAAAATACCTAGGAATAAATTTAACCAAGGAGTTGAAAGATCTCTATAGTGGGAACCAGAGAACACTACTGAAGGAAATTAAAGAGGATACAAAAGGATGGAAAGACATTCCATGTTCATGGATTGAAAGAATCAAAATTGTGAAAATGTCCATACTACCCAAAGCAAACTACAGATTCAATGCAATCCCCATCAAAATAACCAATAACATTCTTCACATAAATAGAAAAAACAGTCCTAAAACTCATATGGAACAACAAAAGACCAGAAATAGCCAAAGCAATCCCGAGCAAAAAAAAAAAAAACAGTGGAGGCATTACACTACCTGACTTCAAATTATACTGCAAAGCTATAGTAACCAGAGCAACATGTAAAAAGACACTGAGACCAATGGAACCGAATAGGAGACTCAGAGATCAACTCAGGTTCTTACAGCCAACTGATCTTTGAGAAAGGCAACATGAACATACATTATGGAAAAGACTGCCTCTTCAATAATGGAGCCAGGGAAACTGGACCTCCATATGTAGATGATTGAAACTAGAACTGTACCTCTCACCATATACTACAATCAACTCAAAATGGATTAAAGGCTTAAATATAAGAGCTGAAACTATAAAACTCCTAAAAGAAAACACAGGGGAAACATTTCAGGAAGTAGGACTCGGCAAAGACTTTAGGAGTACAGGCAACAAAAAGAAAAATAAACAAATGAGATTATATCAAACTAAAAAGTTTCTGCACAGCACAAGCAACAATTAACAGGGTGAAAGACAACCAACAGAATGGGAGAAAATATTTGCAAACTATACTTCCAATAAGGGAATAATATCCTGAATATAGAAGAAACTCAAACAACTTCACAGTAAAAATGAGCAAAAGAGCTAAATAGCCATTTCTCAAAGGAAGATATACAAATGGCCAACAGACACACGAAAAATACTCAGCATCATTAATCTTAAGAGAAATGCAAATCAAAACCACATTGAGTTATCATCTCACCCCAGTTAAACTGGCTACTATAAAAAAAAACCAGAGATAACAAATGCTGGCGAGAATTCACAGAATGTAAATTAGTACATCCATTATGGAAAAACATATGGTGCTTTCCTAAACAACTACAAATAGAACTACCATAAGATCAGCAATCTCATTATTGGATATACACCCAGAGGAATGATATACATCGTGTTAAAGGGATACCTGCACTCCCATGTTTATCACAGCTCTATTTATCATAGCCAAGAGTTGGAACCAATGCAAATGTCCATTGATGGACAACTGGATTAGGAAAATGTGGTATACATACACAATGGAATACTACTCTGCCATAAAAAAGAAGAAAATTTTATCATTCCTGGAAAAATTATGTTAAGTAAAACGAGTCAGGCACAGAAAGAGAAATGCTGCATTTCTTCAGCCATAAGTGGGAGCAAAAGAAGGAAAGAATCAAAGAATGATCACAATAATGCATTGATCTTTCAGGAGCAGGGAACAGAGCAGTGATTACTAGAGGTGGGAAAATGGCAGAGAGAGAAATTGGTTAATGGACACAAAGAATGGTTATGTTCTGTAATGATGAGCATTCTAATTACCCTGATTTGATCATCACACATTGCACACAGGTATTGATCTTCAACTCCTTAGCCCACAAATGTGTTTAATCAATTATTTTTTGATTAAAAAATTATTCTGCTATGTTCCATTGAACTTGTCTACCTAGATTCAATAATTTCACAATTCTGCAGCCAGAACAAGTGGTACCTGAAGTTACCTGTTGAAGTATTTGGTGAGAAAGTACTTATTTTGGATTATGTTTTTATTTTATTTGCTATACTTACTTTTCAGTTACATTTGACAGATTTTAGTAAATACTTACGCTCAGCACCGAAGTGCTGACTGAAGAAGATAGAAGAAAACCCAAATTGTCACAAATGTGATGCTAGTCTTTGCTCGTTGGGAATGTACACCATATTTTAGGTATCTCTGAATACTAAAAGTATAGCATAGTACTTTTTAGTAAAACGTATATTTAATCCCTTAAGTTGGAAGACTAAGCTAAAAATCGTGTCTTTCTAGTGAATGACATTGAAAAATTTATAGGGATGTAACATGAATCATGAATATGAGAAGCCATATAATACCCTGAATTTCCATGGAGTTCTAGTTTATTGCTGAATTACTTACTTCAAGTGGTCACAAATCTATATATAATTATTATTTTTTCTCTATACCTATCATTCGAAACAATTTGTTCATGTGCAATTCTTTTTTATTTCTGTATGGATTTTTCTAGATTTAGAATAATCTGTCTCATACAGAATAGGCAGTGGGCCCTCTGTTATATAGCACTTAATCTTCACGTGTAGACTGAGTATCAATTTTGTGCTCCATCTAATAACTGAGATAACTCTATAAGCTCTGACTCCACACAAAAACAAACATCCTACATTATTGAGCCAGAATCATTCAGAATGACCCACATCTCTTAAACTCAAACCAGGAAGTTAATGCTGATTTCAATGATGTTTTTCAAAAGTTTGAATTCATATAATTTGATGACACAAGTATATGGGTAAACACTCTCCAAATGCAGCAGAAACATTTTTGCTAAATTCATGAACATGTGAGGTATATCTGGGAAAAGTAAATCAACCAGCAAAAGAATTTAACTACCTGTGAACACCTGGATTTCAGGAAGACATCATTTACATCAAAATAATTGACTTGACAGTTTTCTAAAGGTAACCCAGCCCTACTCATAGACTCTGAACCCAAGTCCCTACAAGAGCACTTGACCAGGTAGCTGGCATGGGGCAAATGGAGTACAGCCTGAGTTTAAATTAATTACAATGCACTTATTTTCACACACACACACACACACACACACACACACACACACACACACACACACACACAAAACAAGAGTGGGAACATTTTACCCAAGCACTTTATGAAGATTTAACAACCTCTGTTACATTTCATACTGTTGCTCGACAGTTTCAGGCATTACTAATGTTTGATGTTTCTAGATCATTATTTTTATTGCTGCTAGTGGAAATAGAGGTGAAAAACCCATAGAAGAGCATTGCTCAGAGGCTTAGCATTAACAGAAAATCCAGAGGAAAAGGATTATTTTGAATGTAGCTAACATTCATGTCTTCAGCCTTATTTGAGATATTTGAGAGAGATATTGTAGAACTACCGTGTCCCTTGGATGCTGTTTTTACTGTCCAGATCTCTGCCACTAGCTAGATGAGATGGGTCCTTTGGGAGGAGCTTGCAGGGTAAGTAGATTTTTAAATCAACAAAAATGCTGACACACTCAGAATGGTGGCTGAGTATTTACTATGAACTGTGGTTCTTTATTGGGGCAGATGCTTTTGCAGTAAAAGTGGTTTTATGAATATGCTGGTCTCATCAGAGGCAACCTGGAAAATGCTCCTTTCTCTTCAGTAGCTCAGTAGCATCCTGACCTATAAACCCGTTTTTTTAGCACAGTTTCAAAATCTTCTGTTTTTGGTCCATTTGTAGATGGTAGCAAGCTTCAAATAAGCTTTTTTCCCCCTTTGAGCTTTCGTTGGCCACATGCAGCTGTAACAAGATCCCTGAAGAACCCAATTCAGAGATAAAATAATGTAAGTATGTGCATCTGTTTTATGAGTAGATGAGAATCAGTGCCCAAAGTGTTTTCTAGATATTTTAAAGGAATTTAAACAATAGGCATTGTTTCATGTTGAGTATTCAGTGCAAAATACAAGCATTTTGGGAACATATGTATACAAGAACAATTAGATATTTGGACTGTAAAATGTATCAAATTTTTAACCATAAAACAAAACTATATAATGTTCACAGCAGGATTCTCAGACACTATTGAAAAATATATTTCCAAACTTAATCTTTCTCTTTTCTCCCGTAAGCCATTAGCTAAAAAGGGAAAACTTACACTTTGGAAGATTTAGTATATTCATCTGTCTGTTTTGGCTTTGACCAACAAAGACTAAATTAACCACAAATGTATGAAAGAAAAGTAGCATTAGCATCATGTGTCTATCATTAATTATGTTTACACCTCATGAATCATAGCAAAAGCAAGACATGTATGGTGAAGGAAACCAAGGGTTTTTTCCCTTTCACAAATAAAATGATTGTGAGGAGAAAAAGACTCTCAGAAATATCCAGGTCAAATCTCTAAAGAAGCAGAAGGCTGATTAACACAAAGAAAATCTTCAAGGAGTTTGACAAATTAAACACTACTGGGGTTATCATCATAGAGTGGAGCTTCTAGCATAGCAGAGAGTCTCCTTAATAGTGGGAGGACACCAGTCATCGTGGATTAGGATCCCACCCTTATGACCTTATTTAACTGTAATGACCTCCATAAAGGCCCTAACTAAATACAGTCACGTGGGGGTTGGGGCTTCAACATATGCATTTTGGGAGGACATGATTCAGTGCGTAGCAAGCACTCTCCATCCACTGCAGGGTGTTCTTTAGTATTCTCTTTTATTCCCATTTTGCAATTTATTTCCTCTAAATAGTTAATAATTATTTATGTTAAAGCTTTTCTGTTCAAAGTATGATGTGTTCTGTGACTCCTGACATGACATGTCTTATATAAGAAGTAAGGGGATGTCTCAAGAGACCCCAAACCTCTTCTTCTTTTAGGATATTAGTGTATAGAAATAAACATTTGCTTTGCCCACATTTTGATATTCCGCCTTGTTACTCTAAGAGTCTGGCTTTAACCTGGGCTGGAAGACTTGATTTTGTCTTTAATCTATACTCATCTGCCTTTCCTGAGACTGGGTTCCTGGGTTCAATCACGTATAGGGAACTACCTAAATACTTCCTGATGAAGTCATTGTCTTGGTCTGCTTGGTCCCCTGACCTAGAATTCTTTAATCTTTGTGGTTGATTCCGAGTAAATTCAACATGATGATCAGCCACCACACAATAGATTTTGCAATAGGATGACCATATGGAAATGTGTAATCATATGTGCTGTTTGCCTTACTGAATACTCCAAAAATTATTTAAGAAATTAGGACCACTGTATGTCTTTCTCAGAAATGAGCTTTTAGGCTAGGATTTCCTTCCCCGATCAAATCACTGCAAAATGACTCAGTCCCTTTATGAGTATGTCTGACCCTGCTCTGTGTTACCAAGTTGCTTCCTGGCCAAGCCAACCAAATGAGAACACTAAGAGCCCACTGCTGCCTGCTGGATTGTTGGTTAAACTTCCACCTTCAACACTATTTTAAAGGGATTTATAAAGGAGGTCGTGTCTGGTGTTCCAATAGCATGTTTCTAATTATATAAATAATATACCCTGTGGTGTTCTCTCCACAACCACCTCCCTCACTCCCGAATTTATTCTAAATAATTTGGGCCCTTAATGCACTGGTTGATCTGGTACAAGTACCTATGAGTATCAGAAAACCAGAAAACAAAATTCCTTCTTTCATCCATCCATCCATCCATCCATCCATCCATCCATCCATCCATCCATCCATCCCTCTCTTTCTTTCCTCCTCTCTCTCTCTCTCTCTCTCTCTCTCTCTCTCTCTCTCTCTCTCTCTCTCTCTCTCTCTCTCTCTCTCTCTCTCTCTCTCTCTCTCTCTCTCTCTCTCTCTCTCTCTCTCTCTCTCTCTCTCTCTCTCTCTCTCTCTCTCTCTCTCTCTCTCTCTCTCTCTCTCTCTCTCTCTCTCTCTCTCTCTCTCTCTCTCTCTCTCTCTCTCTCTCTCTCTCTCTCTCTCTCTCTCTCTCTCTCTCTCTCTCTCTCTCTCTCTCTCTCTCTCTCTCTCTCTCTCTCTCTCTCTCTCTCTCTCTCTCTCTCTCTCTCTCTCTCTCTCTCTCTCTCTCTCTCTCTCTCTCTCTCTCTCTCTCTCTCTCTCTCTCTCTCTCTCTCTCTCTCTCTCTCTCTCTCTCTCTCTCTCTCTCTCTCTCTCTCTCTCTCTCTCTCTCTCTCTCTCATCCAGAGGACAATGGGTTCTGGTAACTGAAGGCCCATTTGGAAGGCCCAAACACAGAAGTGCACATTTGGAAGAACCAGGATAGAGTGAAATCTCAGGAAAGGGCAGATTGAAAGCGATAGAAGAGGGGTTGAGTCTGGAGCTGCACAGGACGATGTGGTGAAGCGAGAGCTTAAAAACAGAAAACAAGAAAGTGGCTGGTCTTCCCGCTCCACATCAGTTCAGTGATGTGGCCAGAGCACTGTAAGAAGAAACACATCCAGTGAGGATTCTGAGGTAATTCACTGTGAGAAAGAAGATTAACAAACAAAAAAGTCCACTCTTCACCTTTTAAATCTTCAGTGAATTCTGCATTGTTCATTAGCATTTTTAGATCCAGGGAGCCCTTTGCAGCCACGCATAGTGGTCTGAAATCTGCTGTGTTTCAGTGCTGGATGAAAGCAGATGCCAGGCAAGGACATCCCCACATCTGGCAGTATTGACTATGGAAGTAGACACAGGGACTAGAACTCTAACCTGGTGCTGGCATTTGGTAGTTGGTAAGGGAAGTGGATTAATCTCTGTGTCTCAGTTTTAGTTTTTCATCTGCCTTGGGTTGAATGTCCCCCCAAAACTTAATTCCCACCATTAACTGTTGAGGGTGAACTTAATAAATGGAAGTTTTGGCCTGTTGGACACTGCACAACTTCTCAAATTTTAAAATCAGATTAGACACTGTACTGGATTGAGTTGTGTCCCTGCAAAACTCAGTGAAGCTTGAATTGTGTCCCCCAAGTTTTATGTATTAGAAACTTAGCCCCTACTGTGACTGTTAAGAGGGTGGGAAATCCTATTATGGTAATTGAAAAGTGGGGCCTTGAAGAGGTGATTGGATTGTAGGACCGTGCCATAGTGAATGGATTAATAGTGGTGGTCAGCATTGTGGTTCTGAGGGCTTTAAAAGAAGAGTTCATGAGGAATTAACTCTCTCTACTCTGTCATTTTCTGTCGTGTGAGACCCCTGTGTCACTGCCACTACCACCAAGACCCTCACCAGATGTGTTCCCTGGACTTTGGACTGCCTAGTCTCTGACACTGTAAGCAATAAATTTCATTTTCTTAAAACTACCCACTTTTAGGTATTTTGTTATAAGCAACAAAAACAGACTAATACTTCATCTATAACATGAAGATAATAATAATGATCTCAGAGTTTTGAGATTCAAACATCAATGCAGATAGGCAGAACCTGACACAGAGTGAGAACTAAGTAAGTGTTCTATTTTTAGTTTTGTATGCTTTCGAATGATTAGTTCAATTGACTCCAGTAATTAATCTCTTTTCATACATTTGTTCTCTTTTTAAAAACATTTGTTGATCTGACAGACTTATACATAAAGGACAGAGTTATAAAACACATACAAGCTCTAATAAACCCAAATCTCCATCTACCATTTAAGGCACTTAAAATCTGCTATAGTCACAAGTTTATTTGTTTATTTAATTAGCCTTCTTTCTATGCCTAATATCTATATATCTTGCTAACTATTATAATATCATTAAATCAGATTATGCTTCTTGGTAATTGCTCTTGTTGGAGGGAGCAGGACTGAAGCCATGTTGGGATCTAAAATTGCGAGGGCTATAGAAAAAAAAAAAAGGAGGGGCACTTTTCTTTTTTTTTTTTCTTAACATGGATTTCTCTGAGTTCCCTCTTTTCCCATGGCTATTTGATATTTTGAACCTTGGTTGTGGAGCAAAGTGACATTATTTACATAAATGTAAGGTTGTTTTCCAGTCAGCCTGGAATTGCAAACTTGCCACAAGTCACGTACTATCCAGACCCTGAGAAATCTAGGAAGACATCAATAAAGCTGTGCGGATTCCACCCTGAAGCATGACCCTAAGGTAGCATCAAGGATGGGAGAAGAAACAGATGGAGCCTTGGTGAGACCTTACACTTGATTCCTTGCATGCAGCCCCCACAGCTCACGTCCCCCTCCTTCCTGCTTTTCATTTCCTACATTCCATTCAGCCTGCTCAGCACAAAGCTCTTAGTAAATCTGAGTCTCTGAGAAGGCTTTAGTCTGGCCGTTCTCCTTCAGTTTTACCAGAGAGATGGGTCAGCCTGACATCTCTCCTGAGGTCACCGGTATTCCTGAATAAAAGCTGACTCCTTATTCCACCAACGATTTGACTTTTTCCTCATTTGTTTCTGTTTGGAGCAGGCAGCTGGACTTGGATGTGGTAACAAGATTTTGGTGAGCTGAATCCAGGAGCTGAGTGCAAGCCAATCCAGGGTTTTTGTATGGGACAGGCAGCTGGGCTTGGGTTTGGCAACACTGTGATGGTTGTATTAAATGAAAATGTAAGTGAATCTTAACTAGAAGTATCTTGGCTTTGCTAAGTCTGGAAAACTTAGTTTAGTAAAACAAGTAGTGAGAAAGTCATCTTGTATGGAAAGAGAAAAGAAACTAATTCATGAGTACCTTTTCATGCTTACATGAAACCTAATTTAATTTAATCCTCACAAAGAAAAAAATATGATCACACCTGTATGGCTAGTATAAGAAAACTGGCTTCCCTGGCTTTAAAATTCGCATTCAAGCACTCGTGAAATTGAATCTTTGGGTGTGCTGGACACTTCACTTGATTCTTGTTTTCTTGCTTCTTGCTCTAGTCATCATTACCCCAGTTTCTAATCTTCGGGCTTTAGCTTCTGTTCTCCGGAGCTCTTCCTCTGTACCTAATAACAGACGAGGCTTCTTCGGACCTGACCACTTTCTTCTTTCCATGTGTCTCTTCTTGGATGGCCTGAGGAGTCAGCTACTGGAAGAAACCTCACCTAGCCTTTCTGGTGTCAGTCTGCTTGGATGATCTTCTGGCTAAATCTCCCTGGGCTCCTTTCAAGAAAAGATAGAAATGACATCAAAGATCATTTATGACATATCCATTGTACACTTATCTTCACTGATATTTTAAGACAGTCAGAATAATTACATTTTCTTTGTTATGATAAAATCAATTTCAAATAATGAAAGCTAAGTATGTGAATGTGTGAATATGTGAATTTTATCTAAATATGTGAATCGTGGAGCCTCTTATATTTCACATAGCAACTTATGAACTGCTTGTTGTAAGTGGCCAATGTTCGTGACTTAAGAATAACTTTAGAGCAATCATCTTATTCTCATAGGCACATCTAAAAAGGAAGGTGTGTGAAGTTGGAGATGTTGAAAGTCTTATTTTCAATGAATGTTCAAACCAAAGGGAAAACTAAAAAGGAAAAACAAAATCCCAGCAACATGTGATGCCATAACCTTGGTGAAGGGAACATGTTAAAAATGTCAAAAGCATTTATTGTATCCTGAGGAAGGTACTATAATCCTCTTGGTGTCATACTCTTGCATGCCTCTGACCTTTGAAAATGAGACCATAGAATCTACCCTGCTAATTTCCAGAATCTAGGAACAATTTCGTTCTTAGGCAGGAAGTATATAGATAGTGCTGACATTCCTGACAGCAATCTCATTGCAGTGAGTTAGGGCAGAATGTGAAGCACAGCTGGAGATCCAGTATCAAGGAAAATGACACCTCAGTCATGGTGAAGGCTCCTTACTCTTAACCATGTGCTTAGGGATATGGAACAAATGGTTGTATGAACAAATGAAATGTTCATACTCGTGGACATCCCCCACCAACACACACACACACACACACACGCACACACACTGCTTTCTTAGTTCTTCACAAAGATAGACAATCCTGGATTTCAGCCATCAACTGATCTTACATGGACTTAAGGATCTACCGTGTAAGAGAAACCTCATGACCACTGGCTGCCAGTTGTACCACTGAGAAAGCTTAGCTAGATGCCAGAGCAGTTTCTACCCACAGCCATAAAAATGCATGCATGCTGTTCTGAAGTCTCTTAATACCTCATACCATCATTAAACATCATTGAACTTATGGCAAGCTTATAAAGAGCCTTCTACACTTGAAATTAGTCCTCTGTGTTGTTCATGAAACCAAATTTCCACCCATGAACTCAAGTCACTTAACTATATTCCTATTCTGTTACTTCCAGTCTGAGTTCCTTTTTTGGTGACTGGCTTACTATTTCAATACTTTCAAGGATAACCTCCCAGGAGCTCAGTCTTGTTGTCTTCAGTTCTTTCTTCCTTCTTCATCTCTGGGAATAGGTATCCCACCCTTAAAGCCAAAACTTGTGCTGTGGCCCCTCTACTTGTCGATTGATGCAAACCAGATGCCTACTTTTCAGACCTACAAACGGTGCCTATGTGGGAGGACCCCTTTCCAGGCCCTCATGCAGGACTCTCCCCTGAATCCCACCATCTGTCTTTTCCAAGACCTCCATGTAAAGGCTTACCTGGCGTCTGAACCCTGCTGATCCACTGTACCTCAATCCACCACTTCAGATTCACACTGGGCTTGGGTAATTTCCAGCTATCCATATTCTGAAAATCATATTGGAACTGTCAATGTGCTAAACATATGTTAGGCGTCATGGATATATCAGTAATTGAGGCATGACCCCCATGTTCAAGATGCTTTCCTTTAGTAGGAAAGACAGAAAAGTAAATAGACACTACAAAACAGACAAGTGCTATAATAGTGGTGATTATAGTATGCTATACAAGTTAGGGCATCCATGGCCTTTGTAAAGAAGTTACTAGAATGTTTTCAATGTAGCTGGAAGTGGCTTCAAAGAAAAACTCCATTATAGGAGCCAAGTATAATGACTTGATCAGGCTTTAAAAAAAATGCTGAGGCTTATCAGTCTACCTATAAAGCGAGAGGTGTTTGCCTCACAACCTTTTTATATACTTATCTGATACCATCATAAAGACAGGACCTCCTGACTGAGAGTGTCATCAAGATGTGACTGCTATGTTTTTATGCCTATCCCACTGTATTTCTTCTCATACACTGGCCTGCCTTTGTGTCAAAAGCTCTGATTTTATGAATAGTGGCATTAAGATGATACTTTGGAAAGCATTTTGTTTTGGAGAAAGGCAGATGAGGATTTAAACCCTGTCTCTGCCCCTTACAAAATCTGAACAATTTCCCTAACCTTTTAAACCTCACTTCCACACATGTCAACTGAAGTTAATAACAATGCTGATGAAATAAGGCGTCTAAAAGGCGTAGCATCATACATAAAGGATACATAATAATTATTAGTTTCTTTTTCAAATTAGAGCTGTTGAACAGATGTGCAACCAACTCTTGAAAATACTCTTTGATTAAAACTCCTCCCAGATTTCCAGACAATAGAGCCTGACTTGACATTAATAGGAGTCCAGGACAACCTAAAAGGCACAGTCTGCAATTTCTCATACTTAACATGTTATGTGCCACAGTGGCTTTGTACCTATGTGCTCCAAGACCAAAGAACTGTTCCTCTTGCTGCAGGGCGCAGTTTAAACATCAAATCTTCTGTTGTGTTTACCTAATCTGCCCTTTCTTCCCCAGTGAGGTTGTTCATTTTTTTGCCTGTACTTCACTAAATACGTATTTCTCAAAATATGGTTCATCTGCATCATATACCTGGTCTACTATCATTTGCTATACCTATCAAACTGTATTTCAATTATTTGTATGTATCTACACATAGAACTGGTATTTTATTGCAATGGCCATATTTGCAATATCTACCTGCATGCCTAGTATTTGCTTAATAAGTATTTGAGTGGGTGAAGGAGCAAATGACTGGACAAATGAAGGAATGACTAAATGATTAGGGAAAATGATTTTTTACTTGGTGCATAGCTTTCGCCAGAGTTAGAAAGACAAATTAAACATAGCTCCTTTGATTATGTGATAAATAAAACTAATGCTTTTCCACTTGAATCAAAAGCAATAGATATTCAGAACTCCAAATTTTGAATCCATGAAATCTGTCTGAAACTCGAATTCATGAAATCTACTGATCCAGTTCCTGATATAAATGGATCCTTCATACTGAATTCAAGAGTTAAAGAGGAATGGATACACACATATGTACATACACACACACACACACACACACACAAGCACCACAATTTTGTCTGTTACTATGACATAAGGCACAGTAGTTATGGTTTTCATATTATTATAATGGACTAGACAACTGATCTCCATAGCTACATGCCAATATATGTCATTTATAAATGGCGTTTTCTTTTGTTACCAAGTTAGATCTTAGTGACTTATTATTAGATCTCTAGTTAGATCTTAGTGACTTATTATTCAACTAAAGCCATATCATCTATTATAGATTAAGATGTTTTATTTGTGAATGATTTCTAATAAAATAATTGAAAGTGCTGTCTAGATTTTTTTTCTTTTCTGCATGCCTTATAGTGAAATTTTCTTTTGCATCTTTTTCATAAATCTTAGGGCTTTCAATAAAATGTACTGGTATGTCGAAAACTGATGACTTATTAATTAAAAGAATAAAGCAAGACACAATTTGAATTTAGCTTAGTAAGTAAACCAGAGTGAAGGCAGCTGGGTCCCATTAGCTTCTGATTTTCTGTAAAAGGGAGAGGGAATGGGATATTAAAAAGGAGCATCTAAAATTGAGCAGCTTATGGTTATGTTGCTATAGCTACCAGAGGTCTTTTGATGATTTACTGGGTTGGCAAAGAAATACACTGTTTGGAACAGTTGCTCTAAACACTCTTATTCTCTGAAATAGTGCTGACATTTGACCATGAGTCTTTGGTTCTTCCACAGAGCTAAAACATGGATGTGAAAGGAAAAAAGGAAAAATAAAAAGTTATTCCACGATTTTTAGCCAAGGGAGGGAAATCTGTCAGTTTATGGACAAATGTGAGGGTAGAAACATTTTGAATCCCTTATAGAAAGCTGATCTGGTACCCCAGAAGAAAAACAAACCCATCTGGGAGGTTATTCAGGAAGTGGAGATGATAATGCTATGTAGAATAGGGAAATTGTCTTGAAGGAGCCCTTTTCCCAAAGAAGCGCACCGTAGTTGTACATGGTTACCTCAAAGAAACTCCTTCTAGTTTGGCTGTATACCTATAGTGAGAAATATGTCCAAGAGGAAATAATCAGACTTAGACAGAGAACATAAATTGCTCCATTTCTTAAAAATAAATGCAAAGGTTATTTTTTTTTTCAGGAATCTCAGTAGTACCATATAGAGTTGTTGTAATAGTCATTAATTTTCTGGAGGATTATATCATGAGTATAGGGCAGTTATACTTATTCCAAGAATACTTGGGAGTATATTATGTTGTTTTGGAATTGGTGACAACCCTGTCTCTTGCCTGCCATTTTTTTTTATGAGAGAAACATCTTCCTTCTTAAAATAAGAGATTAAACTGCAACGTAGATACAACCTCTCAGAGTTTAGCATGAGAAGGAGAGTCAAGGCTGGGAGGGGACAAGGCTAGAAGGCTCAGAAAGCTTTCCCCTCAGATTTGCCTCCTCTGTGAGTTTTTCTTTTTTTTTTTTTTTTTTTTTGTCTTTTGTCTTTTTTC
>NW_007729452.1:260522-304512 GCF_000696425.1 Galeopterus variegatus | reverse complement strand
TTTTTTTTTTTTGTCTTTAGTCTTTTTTCCGTGTCCGGCAACGGATCGCAACCCTCAGTGTTGCCCCCGTACCGGACCGGGGACCGGCAACGGGATCGCAAGCCTCGGTGTTGCTCCCGCGCCTCGCTCAGCCAGTGAGCGGGAGCCGGTCTGCATGTGGGATCCGAACCCTCGGACGGGAGCACCACCGCGCTTCCCAAGCGGCGCACTATCCAGTGCGCCACCGGGCTGGCCCAAGTTTTTCTGCTCTGATTGAAATCACCAACACCACCGTGAACCCAAGAACAGCTTTTTATAAAGCTCAGGCTCAAGATGGACAACTTGGCACACTCTAAACAGTATCTCTATGAATATTGGTGCACTGAAAGATCATGAATGACAACATTCATTGTTAGGTCAATGCTTTAAGGACAATCCGCATACCACCATATACCTCTCAGTTGAGGGGCACCCTTCTTTCTAGGATTTTGGTATTTCACTCAATGGATGACTTCATTTTTACACTTTGACATAGAGAGTGTGATTTAATTCCTGTGAATAAAAAGATAAGGAATGGAGTTTTTATTTTTTAATTATAAGATGATGGCAAAATCACGGTCAAGTCTATTTGCCACTGGCATTGTGATGAAAGACATGACTTCAAAATAACTCTAATGCAAAGATCTAAAGCTTTAAACCGATTCATTTTCTAACTAAAGATACCATGGGAAAGAGGGGGAGAGGAAAAAGAAAAAAATTAGCTAAGGTAAAGAATACCACTACCGACATTATTCCTTAATAATCAAGTAGGCTATATTCCTGCTCTGTTACCAGCATTTCAGTAGACAAATTATGTGATGCTGGAGAAATTTTTTCTTTCTAACTCTCTCTTTCTATGTAGGAGGAAATAATTTATGTAAAAATTCGAACCTAGCCATTGGTTGATTAGTCAACACAGACGCACATTAGTTAACAGTCAACACAGTCATGCATAGACTATTGCTAAATTCTTTTCATCTTTTTTTGCAAGATAATTTTAAATGAACCTAATATCAGTGAATTATTGCATTAATAGATTCATGATTACATTAATTCAATATTATAAGGAAGCTAATTTTAATGCCAAATTGCTGAATGTTCACTTTTGTCCCCAAATATGCCCCTGGTAAAATGTTTGTTTGAACATGTGCATATGTGTTATCTTAATGTGCTTTACTTACTTATCAAGTAATCTTTAAGAAATGTTGCAAGAGTAATTTAGAAATAAAATGTGAGCATTTCTCTTACAGAGATATAATTGTTCTATTGGTATATAATTTTTCAACAGTAGGCTTTCTTCTCTGGCAACCTGATATTTATATGTGAACTACAAAATATCATCAAATCATCAGAGAATTTAACTGACTCTAAAATTACAACATGAAAAAATGTGGAAAGGAAGATTCAGGGTAGCAATTTCAGTGCTTCTGAAACAATTGCGAAAGTAATCATAGTACCAAAAAGATCCACATTTTTTACTTCAGAATAGCAATTAAGCAAAAACAGCTCTTTAGCTAAGATGAATAAATAAGTCCAAACAGACAATTTATTGTTTTTGATTGTGGGGTGTATATGTGTGCGTATATTTATGACAGTTTGTGTGGGCTGTTCTTTGCTTGATTCTAGGAAGTGTGAGGTGATAGAAGCAAAAAGTAGATGCTAACTTTTTCTAAAATATTTCCTTTCAGTGTGTTTCAAACTAATACAAAAAGAGCAGCTCTACTGGTTGGAAACAAGATACAGACAGCGCCTGACTTACGATTGTTCGCATTGCAATTTTTTGACTTTCTGATGATGCAAAAGCTATATGCATTCACTGGAAGCTATACTTAGACTTTTGTCTTTGTATCTTTTCCCGAGACAGCAATATGCAGTTGAATGCTCTCTCGAGGTGCTGGGCAGTGAGAAACCACAGCTCCCAGTCCGCCATATTGTCACAAGAGTAAAACCAATGCAACCATTCTGTTTTTCACTTACAGCACAGTATTCAACAAATTACACTAGTTATTCCACACTTTATTATAAAATAGGATTTGTGTTAGATGATTTTGCCCAACTGCAGGTTCATGTAAATGTTCTGAGCACATTTAAGGTAGGCGAGGCTAAGCTATGATGTCTGGTAGGTTAGGTGAATTAAATGCATTTTCAACTTACAATATTTTCAAATTACAATGGGTTTATCAAGACAACCCCATCAGAATTTGAGAAGCATCTGTATATCGAGTCTCCATGTATTTTCAGTGTACCTACTGTTTTTCTTAAATAAAGACACAGTTACTTCAAATTGCCAGGCACGTAGCATGCTGAAAAAGCATGATCATTATGTGCTGTTTCTCATATACCACATTTGTTTTTAGAACAGGTACGAAGTCAGTTCTGTTTTGTTTCCACTATCGACCAGTCGTGTGCTCCTGAATAAGTTACTTTAACTGTCTGGAACTTAATATACTTAATCATGAACATGAAAAAATAAATATTGGTCTATGCTCAAATGATATATATTGAACCTGGACAAAAATGTCAATCACTAAAGAGAAATAATAAGCTATTGTTCTCTTTATTTGGTGAGTAAAATCAAAAGTGCTTTTTCACAGGCCTGTTGAGGCAGGCTATTGTCTTATTAAACAGTGCAGGTTATGGTCATTTCACCTGTTTCAGTGCATACTGGTCCCTCTTCTGCAGTGCATTACTTTATTAATTCATCAAGTATGTCTTGAACACCCACTAATTAAACAGCTCAGCGGTGAATGGCAAAGGTGAGTAAGACCTGGTACGTCTCTCTCAGGTTACTTACGTGAGCGTTCTTCATAAACCTTTTATAGACAGGTATCATATTTATTGCTGTTATCATTTCTCTAGAGAGACAATTCATGCTAACAAATGAAGGCAATAAAGAAGGTTAAGAGGCAATAAAGAAGGTTCTGATACTTTCACACAAAAGTTCTAGAGTTGCTGTGTTCTATAGAGCAGGAATTAGCCACAGTGGCTATGAAGAACTTAAAATGTGGCTAATCCAAATTGAGATGCACTATAAGTGGGAAATGGACACCAGATTAAAGACATATGAAAAAATAATATTAAATATCTCAATAATTTATATTGTGGGCTGATATAATAATCTGTTGTATATCCTGGGCTAAGTAGGACATATTATCAAAATTAATTTCACCTGGTCCATTTTACTTTTAAAAATGCGACTACTAGAAAATTTAAAATTACAAATTAGCTCACATTATATTTCTATTGAACTTGCTGTTACATATGCTTCTGAAAGTACAGGCACTTTTGAATAAGAAAGAAAAAGAAATAATGAGAGAGAGAGAGAGAGAGAGAGAGAGAGAGAGAGAGAGAGAGAATCAGAAAGGCACAGAAAATTTAAAAAAAAGGAAGACAAGGCAAAGAAAAGAAAAAAAAAAAAACAGAAGAGGATGAAAAGAGGGATGAGGGGTGCATCCTTGCTCCTCTTTCTCACACTTCCAGTGTTTCCACTCATATATGAGCCTGGAGGTAAAGAAGTAATCCAAATCAATATTATTTATTTGTATAACAACTATAACATTTCTCCTTTCTACATTTTTTCTGTTGGTTCTAAAAAACACAAAACTAAGAAAAAATTGTAAGAGAAAAGGTATGGATTAGCAAAAAGAACCTTTGGAGTTCCCATTCACAATTCAGTGTCTGCAGTATGCTGTATCCTGTGGACCTTCCAAGTCCCAGATAAATGGCACAAAAATCAGGGAAGAAGATGTGATGGTAATAAACCTAGAGTCATAGATATTTCTGGATTCCCTCAAATGTAGGTGGCAGGGAAAATATTTAAATCAAAATGGTTTTTAGGGAGGTGATTTCCCAGAAATTATGTTGATAGAGTGGTAAAGTGAGGTTAAAAAAGAAACCAGTGAAGTTACCAGGCAATTTACCACTATGGAAAACTGGAGCTTAATTTCACTGTGAACTCTTGGACTCTTGCAGTACATTGGCTTCAGAATTGCCCCGTCTAAAAAGTGAAGGGCTGGGGTGTTTAACCAACAAAACCTATAGTAATGCATTGAGGGTAGCTCAGGGAGGATGTTAACTCCCCGGCACTTCCAGCCTGCTCAATGCATCTCAGAGCAGGTCCTCGCAGTCTGAAAAAGCTTTCAGGCAAAGCATCACAAGTGCTGGCCTGCCCAGAAATGGTGTGTCTTGATGGGAAATGCGTACACCACTGAGAATGTCTGCTACAGTGCCCACTACTGTTGAGTCTCCAAGTTAGTCACGATTTCAAAGAAAAATGCACATTGGTAAGATAAGCTGCAGTTTCCGTTTCTTCAGTTGGTGCCAAGACTATAACTAATATTCATCATTTCTGTCCCCTACCATTTATTCTAGATCTTCCTTACCTTCAATCAGCATTTCTACTGGCCTAGGTTCCTTGTCCAGTGGTATATAGCCCAGACCTTCATTCCTGCGAGATATGAGACCCTGATCACTCTGCCCTTCACTGGGCATGGAACACAAAGAGATTCCCCAGGGAACCTCCTGAGTTCCAGACATGTGCCTTCCTGTCCCCATGGTGGAACAGCAACTCCATCCCCTTTTGATAAGTAGCATCAATTACCATCTGTAGCATAATAGTAATGGCTTTCTTTCCTGCTACTCTCTATTGGGACAAGAAAATATTTAGGTGACATAGAGCCCTTACTGTGCCTTCTTCCTGTAGTCCTTGGTGAAAGAGTTTCCACTTCTGGTAACTAGGGAATGGGGACAAGCAGAGACTAAAGTTTCAGGGCTGGGAAGCACTCATTCTTCAAGTGGGTCAGACACAATGATAATAAGATCAGCCACTTCTGTGTCAGCCCTTTTTCTCCTGGATGCCTGTATCTGGGATCTGAGACACTGCTCGTCTACTGCATCTTGCAGGAGAGTGCCCAAATCTCAGGGGGTCATCTCTAAGTTGACATGTGGAACTCTCACTCTCGGCCATTTGACCTTTTCATCACTATTCTGCCAAGGTAATTACATCATTTCTACCCTAATTACTGAGGGCATGCTTTTTTTCAATGATTAAGTTGCCATTTGTCTTAGTCTGTTCAGACCACTGTAACAAAGCCCATAATAAACTGGGTAGCTTTAAATAACAAACTTATTTCTTAAAGTCCTGGAGTCTGGGAAGTCCAAGAACAAGGTACAAGAAAATTCCGTGTCTGGTGAGGCCCTGGTTTGTACACAGGCATCTTTTCACTGTGTCCTCCCATGGCAAAAGATATGATGGAGCTTTTTGAGGTCTCTTTTATAAGGGCACTAATCCCATTCATGAGGGCTTCACTCATGAATTAATCACCTCTTGAAGCCCCCACCTCCTAATACCATCACCTTAGGGTTAGGATTTCAGGATACATATTTTAGGGGGTTTCAAACATTCAAATCATAGCACCATTCTAGCAGCTTATATCTTATAAGAACTGACTCTGGGTATTTTTACCAGGAAATTGAATCTTGAGTCATGGGAGAGTGTCACCATGTCAATAAAATCTCCCTTATTCAGCCTTATGTCCCTGCATCTCCTTGGTCCACCATCCTGAAAATCCACGTTCAGTTGTGTTCCTCATGTTTCTGACAGTAAACATTGGACAGAACCTGCAGCTCTTTGGGTAAGTAATCCCTTTCCTGCAATAGCAGGGACAATACTTCTGCCTTTTGGCAAATCTGAGACTGAATTTGTTTTATTTATTGGTATGGTGGGGCAGATCTCAAGAAGAATAGTCATATATTGTAAGGCATAAACTTTAGATCGGACAATAACACACAAAATAAGAATCAGAATGACCAATGAGCACATCAAAAGGTGATCAATTTCACTAATAGTCATAAGAATAAAAATTAAAATCACAATACCACTATAACTAATATCTTTAGCAGAAAATCTATGATTAAAGCAGTCTTAATGACCTCAAATTTATTATTACACCAAAAGGATTATCAAAGATTTTTAGCATATGCTAGTTTTTGCACCATGTCTCACTGACTATTTTAGGAATGTGAACAAATTATTTTATCAAAAAACCATATTGATTTGTACATTCAATATAGTGCCTGGAAAACTAAATGTGCACAGAAAAAAATTATAAAAAACATACTGAGAATATTTCCCTACTGAGTAAGGAAGGTATCCTCTTATTCGGTATTTTACCATTTATACAAAAAAAGAAATAATGTTTCAGAATTTTTAATGAAATATTATAAGATTTCTTTGCACATTCCTGTATATACATCAAAGGCAGAAAAAGATACTTCTCTTCTTCGGTTTTGTTCTGCATAAAGGTTTCCATTCCTTTCCTGTTAGAATTGATGAGAAGAAACTATTTCTTTCTCCAAAGTAAAAAATGTTAGAAAAACAAGTATTTATAACTAGATTCAAAAGAACAGTATAATCAGTTCAAAGAGAAAAAAATAGATTTGAATATATGAAATTATAACTCTTATGTGTGGCACAGGCACTATTAACAAAATCAAAAAGCAAAAGCCAATGAGAACTAAAAATTACTGTAATATATATATGATTATGGATATATGATAATAAGAGTTTGGGTATATTGTACCCCCAAAGCTCATGTTGAAATCTAATCCCCAACATGGCAGTGTTGGGAGCTGTTTGGGTCATGGGGGTGGATCCTTCACGAATAGATTAATACCCTCCCTGAGGGTGGGGAGTGAGTTAATTCTGTTAATTATTCTCATTCTGTTAATTCCCATGAGATTTGGTTAGTTAGAAAGGACCCTGGCACCTCTCCTCTTGGCTCTGCCATTCTAGACATGTCATGCCCTGCATTGCTGTAGAGTCACCTCACCAGATGTGTTGCCTGGACCGTGGACTTCCTAGCCTTCAAAATCGTAATAAATATTGTTTCTTTGTAAATTACCCAGTTTCAGTTATTTTGTTACAAGCAAAAGAAATGGACTAATACAATATATAACAGTTAAAGGGTTGCTTTTTAAATATGTAAATAATGTTTACAATTCATTTAATAAAGATGAACAGTCCAGTAGAAAAAAAGATGAAATACAATATGAATAGGCTATTTATGAAAGGAAAACTTTGAAGGTAATAAGCATAAAACTGTTTACTTTTTCACGAGAAAGAAAGACCTATTGGGAACAAAAATCATTATCTTTAATTTACATGATGAGAAATATCATTGCTTTTGAGGGTGTCTTAAAATGATCCTTGTCAAAAATAAACCCTAAAAACATCATTATTTGTGAAAAACAGAAAAATTTTCTGTTTTAGAAAACAAGAAATTGCCCTAGGAAAATCATTGGTGAAAGGAATACGACTGCATTTATAAGATATAAGCGCATGCAACCTACACTTAGTCGTTAGTAATTGTTAATATTTTAAAACTTTCCCTGTGTCCTGCAACAACAACAAAAAGCAAAATAATTATATATACATATATAATGGAAGACTATGCAGCCATTAACATAGAAATATATCTTTTCAATTATTGACATAGAAAAATATTTACTGTATAGTAAATGAGGAAAGTGGATTGCTCTTAATTGCCAAACCATATTTGAGAACAATACTTGGTTATTAATATTTCATATATATTTGTCTTGACCACTGAACAAGTTTGTGAGCTTATTATGAAATGGGGTTTGTTTTTACTGTTATAAACATTCTACTGCTTTCATTCTAAACCCTTGTATCATAGAACCCATGTAGAGTGAATACATATAAATATCTGTGCACACATGCACATGATCGCACTGATGTACATTGTTACATAAAGATAAAACATGCTCTCTTCAGACAGAATAGGATCTTTTTTCCTCTTAAGTGTTGCTGAGGAAAAGATTTCATTTTTCCTCTCATAAAATTGTTTGTGGGAATATATATTTTTTTCTAAAATAAAAAAGAGATTAAAACAAGTGACAAATAAATTATAACTTGATCCAAAAGAGAAATGTGACCAAACTAAAATAATAACATGCATCCTTGCTAGGCTCCATCACGGGTTTGGTATTCTGCCAGAGGAGTGAAAGATGAAACGTTTTTTTGTGTTAGGTTTTAAGAAAACATTAACAAATGAATCAAGAGAAAAAAGCCATAAAATTTCTACCAAGGAGAAAATCTGAAAAAGTCCTTAGAGCACAATAGAAGATAAGTTGTCAAGAGAAGGGTGAAAAAAAAAAGAAAGAAACTCTTCCAGAACTCAGCATACGGCATCCTCAGCTGCAGGAGAAGTTGCAACTTAGAATAACTTACGAAAAGCATGACAAGGGGGGCCAAGTGCAAGGCTCTACCCCCCACGCCCCCTCGAAAAAGCCCACAGAAGATATACAAATGGCCAACAGTCATATGAAAAAATGCTCAACATCACTCAGCATCCGGGAAATGCAAATCAAAACCACACTGAGATACCATCTCACCCCAGTTAGGATGGCAAAAATCCAAAAGACGCTGAAAGATAAATGCTGGCGTGGTTGCGGAGAAAAAGGAACTCTCATACATTGTTGGTGGGAATGCAAAATGGTGCAACCCCTATGGAAAATGGTTTGGAGGTTCCTCAAACAGCTGAAGATAGATCTACCATACGATCCAGCTATCCCACTACTGGGAATATACCCAAAGGAATGGAAATCATCAAGTCGAAGGTATACCTGTTTCCCAATGTTCATTGCAGCACTCTTCACAATAGCCAAGAGCTGGAATCAACCCAAATGTCCATCATCGGATGAGTGGATACGGAAAATGTGGTATATCTACACAATGGAATACTACTCAGCTATAAAAACGAATGAAATACTGCCATTTGCAACAACATGGATGGACCTTGAGAGAATAATATTGAGTGAAACGAGTCAGGCAGAGAAAAAGAAATTCCACATGTTCTCACTCATTGGTGGGAGCTAAAAAAACAAACAAATTAATTCACCCACATACACACACAAAAAAAAACCCGGGGGGGTGGGTGGGGAAGAAGATATAACAACTATACTTTCATGAAGTTGTTACAACAAGCAAACGGAAAGGACATTCTTGGGGGGGAGGGGAGAGAGGGAGGAGGGAGGGAGGTGTCGGTGATGGGCCATAATAATCATATACAGTGTATATTGACAAAATAAAAATTTAACGAAAAAAAAAAAAAAAAGAAAAAGCCCACAGAGCATTAGAAGGCACCCTCTGCTACTATGTGGCCCCTACTGCACTCACTGCAAACAAACACACACACACATTTCCTAAATCCCCTATAAATCCCCTAAATACCTGTGATATCATAGGTATAAACTTCACCCTAACAAATCACTCTTCTGTAACTGCTCTGAAATCAACTATTTCTGTCTTATGAGGCTTGGGGATGGATCTAGATATCTTGGTTTTGCAATAAGTAAGGAAGTTCAAGAGAACTCAATAGTGTCTTAATGATAATAAATAACCTGTGTACATTTTTAAAGGTCTCTAAGAAATTGGAATATTGGTAAAAGATGAGTAATTTAAAATTTTTAAATATGAAAGGGGCCTTGATTAACTAATCTCTCTCTCTCTCTCTCTCTCTCTCTCTTTCTCTGCCCCCCACCCCCTTTATTTTCTTGACTGATGAGGCAAAATAATTTGTCCAAGATCTCATAGAAAGCTATGGGTGGATCTAGAGCCAAAACTCAGTTTCCATGACTCACAACTCTGTTTTATCTCCACTACCTTTAAATCCTATGTTGTGATATCAAGTGAACTAAAAAAAAAAGAAAAAAGAAAAAAAGAAAAAAATGGATAGAATGAAGAAGCTTTTATTCTGTAGTTTCTAAGTACACAAAATTGTGTTCAGGGCTATGAAGGTATATAAGAATGTTATCACATGACCCACATTGCACTCAGGTTTGAGATATGAAAAGAATTGGCAGCGTAAGCTAATGTTCTAATCGTAATTATCAAAGCTGAATAGCAGTTTAAGCTATAAAAGTTCTTAGGTTTCTCCAAAATTACAGCAATATATTTTATTGTATATTTTATAAAAGAACTAAAACTTACATTTTCAGTAAGTTAGATCTATCTCTAGGGCTAGGATGAGAACAGTTAATAATGAATATAAAGCAGTATGAACTGTGTCTGCTATGAGAAAAGAATTAATTCTTCATCTGTGAGTTTATCCATTTCTCTCCACCTTTGTTAAGATTACAAATGGAGAATTCTGTGATAATGTGCCTTACAATAAAGCAACTTCTAATGGAATGTATTTGGCTATGGCTCCTGACTTCTGCTAGTTCTCCTTGGGTATTTCATTGACTTCATGAAAATGCAGTTTCCCATTTTCCAGTTGATTTTTTTGTCCTTACTTAGAGTGGTGTGTGTGTTTTACACACAATTAGATTTGTTTTTTTTATTGATGCACAAATACCATTATCACTGCTAGTCTTTCTAAGTAGCAAGATGAAAAACCAGCTCCATACAGTGAATGATAAACTCCAATCAAATTTAATACTTGAAACATTAGAATCAGTATAATCCCTAGAAAATTATGCTCCGCATCTTCATCAGTCTAGCATCATGCAGTACATGGATCCAAAAGCAGACTTCAGTGGTGTACCTATTTTAGTGAAATCACATGCCCAGAGTGGAAGATTGATTGACACTAAAATGTCATTTCAGTTAAAAAAAAATGCTGTCTGGTTATGCTTCTATTGATCTTTTGATTATTTTCTTGTAACATGAAGGATGAATCTTGTCAAATTTCAGGAAGCACCATTGTTTTCAGTGGATAGAAAGACTTTCTAGAATCAGAACTCATCAGACACTTATATCCCTTTCTTGCTGACAGGATTGATAATGTTTCTCTAAACTCACTGACATCAGCCTAATAAGAAAACCATACTGGACTACGGATATCAAAGGAAAACATGAAGCTTCCAAAAGATCGTTCAATGATTTAAGAAAAGAACACAGAAGAATGACAGATTATTTTCTGATACCCAGAAACGGAATACGTGAATTATATATAAGGAACTCACTCTCACAAATAAAAGGCAATAAATATGTTTTTGAAATACCTGGAGTTTTTACTCTATTACATAATATACATTATCTTATTTGACCTTCCAAGGGACCACTTTTACCTTAATTTACGTAATAGAAGTCTATAATGTCATACTCAAGCACCTCATTTCCTAAGAGTCAGTGAATGAAATTAAAGCAACAAATATTTAAAATAATATAATCTGTAGGACAGTAATACCCTTCACAGAAGAGACAGGGAAACAAACTTTTTTATATAAGACATAAAATGTAGACAAAAATAATTGTAATTTAAAGTACAATATGCTACCTACAATATAATAGAAATAAATAAATAAATAACCCAGTGGGGAAGGTTTATCTGCACCTTTGAATATTGAGCACATGTTCACAGAATAGTATAAATTGGGTTCGAAATGAGAATGAGTGGGATTTTAGAAAGAAGCTGTGCTGGGCAGTGACAATTCTAAGGGGTGTCCTTTTCTTTGTCCCAGAGAACAAAAGCCAGCTTGAGTGTTTGAGAACAAAGGTTGGCAAGAGTCCAGAGTGTTCCACAGTTCCTTAAAACATGTCAGTTTCGTTTGTGGCTTCATGCCTTTATCATCTGCATATGTGTAAGATAAAGTCGGTTCTTCTCCTGCTACGTCTAATCCCAGTCTCTTCCACAGGCATTTTGCTCTAGCAAATTCTTCCTGATTGTTCCTCTTTCAGCCTAAATATTTTGCTCGTAAAATTTATTTAAGCAGACTTGACCTTCCCTTCCCTACACTCCTGTAACATATTTTATAGTTTTATTTTGCTTAATATTATATCATAATTACATGTTTGTATATTTATGTCCCTCCTGGACTATAAGCTCCTGTGCTAAATAACTGGATGTTATTAATTCCTATACTCTTCAGACCTAACTTATAGCCTGATACACTGTAAATTTTCAGTGAGTCTTTTCATTTATTAACTGAATGAAAGAATAAATGAATATAGAGAAGTTTTTAACCTCCTCTCATTATTTTATTTTATTTTATTGCTTATGATATAATATTTTACAGTGATAGTTTATGATATTATACTGGCTCTTTCTCTATAAGGAACATGACTATGGCTATATGTACACATTTTATCCAAGGGTCATATTCCTGGCTATATTTTTCCTGAAGCACTTTTAACAGCATAGTTTTGTAAGATAAAACCAGAAGGTTTGGAAGGTTGCGTACAACCACATGAATTGTTCAGAGTTGTTGAAGAATTCATAAAGAGACAACTTGAACATTTCCTTTTATTGCTGAGTATCGAGAAGAGGCAATTCTCCCTCTAATATTAGTTTTGTATGAAGTGATGGCAGTATTTTATAGGTTGGTGAGACTATCTGTATTAGTCCATTTCTGATGCTCATAACAAAATACTTGGAACTGGGTGATATATAAGAAAATGAAATTTATTGCTTACAGTTTCAGATGCTGGGAAGTCCGAACTCCAGGGAACACATCTGGTGAGGGTCTTCTTTGGTGGTGGCTTTACAGCAATGCAGGGGGCTCACATGGCAGAAAATGGCAGAGCAGAGAGAGACTCTCACGTGCTCTCCATTAAAACCTCAGAACCACACCCCTGACCACCATTATTAATCCATTTAGTAGGGCATGGTCTTCACAATCTAATCACCTCTTCAAGGCCCCACCTTTCAATTACCATAATAAGATTTCCCACCCTCAACAGTTACAGTGGGGATTAACCTTCCGATATATGAATTTCTGAGGACACAATTCAATCAATCTAAAATATTCTGCCCCTGGCCCCCAAAGTTCATGTCCTTCTCACAGGTAAATACATTCATTCCATCTCCAATGTCTTAACTTGTTTCAACTCAAAAGGCCCGAAGTCCCAACTGTGAAATCAAAGCACAATATCTACTGCCAAGATACAATGGTGGGACAAGCACAAGGTCCATATTCCCATTCAAAAAGGGAGCAACAGGCCGAAAGAAAGGTGTAACACATCCCAAACAAGTCCGAAACCCTGATTGCAAAGGATGAATGGAAAAGTCTGGGGGCCCAAAAGAGATCTGTTGCAAAGGTGGATTCATTGCATAGAACCTTCACTAGAGCAATGCCAAGTGGAAATGTGGGGTCAGTGTTCCACCAGAGAAACCCCATCAGTGCCATGTCTAGTGAAGCTGTAGGAGAGGCACCACCGTGGAGACCCCAGACCTGTGGAGCTACCAGAGTGGAACACCAACCCGGGAGAGCTGAAGTGTGACCTGTGACCAGGAAAGCTATAGGAGCAGAGTTGCCCAAGGACCTGGGGACCCAACCCCCATACCAGCATGAAGAGGACACTGAACATGGAGTCAAGATATATGATTCACCAGCCGTAAGATTCAATGCCTGCCCTTCTGTGTTTCAGACTTGTTTGGGACCTGTCACACCATTCTTTTGGCTTCTTTCTCCCTTTTTGAATGGGAATATGTACCCTATGTTTGTCCCACCATTGTATCTTGGAAGTAGATAGCAAGTTTTGATTTCACAGATAGGACTTTGAACTTTGGACTTCCGAGTTGAAACAAGTTAAGACTTTGGGGATGAAATGAACGTATTTGCATGTGAAAAGGAGGGATGGGAGCCAGCTATCTTCACTGGATGTTGTGCCCAACTGGAAAATATTTTATATCATAATTATAATTATAGTATTAAATATCAAATTATATTAAATTGCATTGAGTTTAATATTAAATATTAAATTATAATTATAATATAATACATGTTTATATTTATTAAGAATAGCACCATTGAATTACTATTATCTTGAATAATTGTTTCTCAATTTGTTTTATTTGCTTTGGTTAATTTCTAGACACTTTAAAAAGTTGTCTGATGATTTTAACCAGCTTGATAACTGTGTTCTAGGCAGATTCTCTTCCAGTCATTCTGAAAGTTACCCAATTACCTTGCAATCTATCAACTTGTTATTTGTTTTCTGTTTGTCCTATGTGTTCCATAATCCCTTTTCATCTTTTACGTTAATCAAATATGATTTATCATTTTCTTTTGTTGGTTTTAAGCTCTATTTCAGTGCTTTCTTATTTTAGCAATTTTTATGGGTTTATTTCTGGGATTTCTTTTGTGTTCTATCTTTCTACATGTAAAATTTGACAATATAACTCTATACATTACAGTAAGTCTTAAAAATGTTGAGTGTGATTCCTTTAACTTTGTTTTTATTTTTCATAATGCTTTACCTATTAGAGTTACTTTGGCATTCACATACATTTTAGAATCAGCCTCTCAATATTTACTGACAGCTGTTGAGATATTGACTGGTATTAAATAGAATTAATAGATGAAACTGGGGAGAACTGACATCTTAACTACATTGAGCCTTCTACCTATGGACTGGGTATATCTCTATTTCTTTATAACTTCTTTGACTTATTTTGGCAGTATTTTGCACTGTTCTGCCTACAGATCCTGCATATAGTATGTTAAATTTATACCTAACTATTTTTGTACTATTGTTGATTAGTTGTTAATTAGATGCTTCTTAAATATTGAAATGTGGATTTTATAAATTTCTAATTTATTAAATTAAAATGTGTTAAATATACTTAAAAAGGAGTGAATCATGTAATTTAATGGAAAGCAAGTTATTTGGTTTCTTTTATGTTTATTTATTTTGAATTTTTTTTTTTCCCCTTTTTGTCTTTTTTTCCGTGTCCGGCAACGGATCGCAACCCTCAGTGTCGCCCCCGTACCGGACCAGGACCAGCAACGGGATCGCAACCCTTGGTGTTGCTCCCGCGCCTCGCTCAGCCAGTGAGCGGGAACCAGTCTGTATGTGGGATCTGAACCCTCGGCGGGAGTGCCGCCGCGCTTCCCAAGTGGCGCACTGTAGCAGTGCGCCACCGGGCCGGCCCCTACTTATTTTGAATTTTAATGTACCAGGAATACATATAGTATAAAGCCTATTAGAAATTTCTACTCAGAAAACAAGTCTTAAGGATTAGAAGTCATTCAATAAGAGTTTATGAAATATTAGAGTGTAGCCTAGAATGGGCATTTTCTAAGCAATGTCTAATAGTAATTCTAATACTAATATCTAATACTAATATCGATTTGATTTTCAAAAGTTCTATCATGTTTACCCAAAGTGCTGCCTTGAAATACTTAGCTGGTAAAAATTATCTGGCTATGTAAGTTGACACCAAACCACCATATGAGATTATGAATGTGATAGAGACACCCCTCTGTTTATCATTTTTCATTCTAACCTTTTTTTTCTGTAAGAAATAAAACCTCTGAGTTTTAAATAGGCACGTAGCCATTACAAGTACAGACTACACTTCTCAGTATCCCTTTTAGCTAGCTGTTGTCATGTGACTCAATTTGGCCAGGGGAATATGTGTGAATTTAGTGCGTGAGATTTCTGAGTCATCCTCATAAAGCTGCTTGCCCCGGATTTTTAGTTTTCTTTTCACATGGCCGGGAAAGACATCAACCCCAGCAGACATTTTGGAATTCTCTAGTAGAGGAGAAGCATCTGTCGACAAAAAAAGACTTCCCATATACATTTAGACTTTTACATCATAGGAAGGTAGACCTCTATCACAAAAGTTTTGATTGTAGAAACTGCAAGTGCATGACATTAATTTGTCAACACAAGCCAGACACTGTTGAAAGAAAATTACACTATTTTAAAACAATGGATTTTTAAACATTTTTCTTAAATCAGTTCAATATATAAAACAAATAATGAAAGACCTGTTCAAGTAAATATGCTTTTTCTGACCACTCTTATCCTTAGGTAATTCTTAAGTTGTTCATGGAAAATCTAGGGATCTTTTGGGCATAGTTTCAAAACCAGTCTTAAAAATAATAGTATTTATAAAATATTTTATAATGTCAAATATTTTCATCTGCTTTATTTCTGTGAGCCTCACAAAAATTTGAGAGATATTTTTACTCCAACTTTACAGCTTATAAATTTTGTGTTTAGAGGTTAGTGATGTATCAAAGGCCAGATGTACAATTACCAAAGGAAAGATGACTTACAAAGAAAGAACAGTTTTCTTCCTATCCCTCCTGCATTTTATAGGGATCATAACATTTGTCAGCTAGAATTCAAGGTCACTTAAACAACTAGTATCATATATACATAAAACTTGGATGTGAGAATAAAGAACAATATATGTCTGCTAAAGTTTGATTGCTTCCAATTATAAAACTATAAAAATATGTAATAGCATGTAATATATAAAAATAATAGTTTCTATTTAGCTTTTAAAACAATTATTTGCATTATTATTCCCTGATCATTTGTTTTAAGAATATATATTTGGATGACTGAATGATGACATTTCATTCCAGTTATTTTTAATTTGTTTAAAAACCTTAGTAAAAGATGAGGAAAATAGGAGGTATAATTTTACCTTGCATTCAGATAGTACAATGTAATAACAAACTGTGTTACTCATTGCACATTTTGCAGCTAATCATGTTGGCTTTTCTTCTGTGTACTACTTTCCTGCATAAAAATAATCAATAAAATCCCTCCATTAGTAGTAAAATGCAAATATACAAAAAGTCTTCAAACTTAACACTATAGACATTGAACAGCTAATAGATGTCACCTGATGTCTCCTATTTTTGTTATGTTTTTCATTGTTGGCAAAACTTCTGCACTGACAAAATGTCCTGAGACTACTTTAAAAGAATGAGAAGGAAATATGAGTACTGTAACATAAAAATTTTTCTTGATTATTTTTCTATTTTGACTGGAAAATAGGTTATTTAAAGTATACCTACTTCTTCTGAAATGGTCTTTCCATTTAGAATTCAGATATATTCCAGAAAAAAATAATATTTTCCTGAATTTCATAAGTTTAATCAATTGGATATGCTCAAAGGAGACATTTAACTGCTTTTATAATACCCTCTACCTATCATTTTTGTAGTATTTTATTTTAGCTAATAAATACTACGGAACTATATTGAAGCTCTATACACACTGGCTCTTTTGTATATATGCCCCTATGGAGAATACAAGTGTCTTTAACCTCTTATTTGCTGGATGTCCTCATTTGATTGCATGTCCTTATTTGATTGCATGTCCTCATTCTTAGTCACCAATATAGGAACTTTATAGGGCAAGTACTTAGGGTGCTCTGGTTAGCTATTTATAAAGTGTTATCACTCACACACACAAAAAAAAAACAAGTAAAGAAATACTACATAAATATATACGCTGTATAAGAAGAGTCTTCAAAAAATTGATGGAAGATTCACATTATCTTTTAATTTTATTTTTCCGTGAATTTTTTGAAGTGCCCCCATATGTGAATATATTTTATATGCATATATGTGTATATTAAATATGCAATTAAATATGAGGGGTCTTCAAAGAGTTCATGGAAATATTGGTATTATCTTTTAAATCTACTTTTCCATGAACTTTTTGAAGTACCCTCATATACTGCACTCATTCATACCTATAAAGTTAAAAAATAATAATATTTTTAAATGTATATAGGCAAGCACCTTATGTACATATGATTTACATTAAAAATTCAATGAATTGACTTGTATAATCAAACTGTTTCTTAAGCAAAGACCACAACTTCTGTAAGGGGACCCTTTTCTAGAGTTACTGACTCCAGATATTAATAACAGCTACCTTTGGGCCGGCCCGGTGGCGCACTGCGCTAGTGCGCCGCTTGGGAAGCGCGGAGGCGCTCCCGCCGAGGGTTCGGATCCCACGTACAGACCGGTTCCCGCTCACTGGCTGAGTGAGGCGCGGCGGCAACACCAAGGGTTGCGATCCCGTTGCCGGTCCCGGTCCGGTACGGGGGCGACACTGAGGGTTGCGTTCCGTTGCCGGACACGGAAAAAGACAAAAAAATAAAATAAAATAAAAAAAATAACAGCTACCTTGCCTTGGGATTTTTGGCTTAATTGTTGAGAATTCTAACCTTGCTAGATTCCCTGTACTTTGTTCATGACATTATAAACAGTCCTTTTATTTAAATTTTCCGCCATTACTCTTTAAGGGTAGCCATTTGTTTCTTGCCCAAATCCTCATGAGGCTGCACAGCTAAATGGCTTGACCCACCAAATTTGAAACTCATTGGGATTGGCTGAATGATGGTCCCCAAAGATACCCAAATTTTAATCCCTTGAACCTGTACGTATGACATTATACATGGCAAAATTAACTATGCAAATGCGATTAATGTAAGGATCTTTAAATAAAAAGACGATCTTGAAATAAAGAGATCTTTCCTGGGTGGGCCTGATGTAATCACAAGGGTCTTTATAAGAGTAAGGCGGGAAGGCCAAAGTCTGAAAGAGAGAAGTTGTAAGGACTTTAGCAGAGGTCAGAGAAAAGATGCTTCTTTGCTGGCTTTCACGATGGAGAAAAAGGCCACCAGCCAAGGAATGTAGGTGGCCTCCTGAAGCTGGAGAAGGCAAGGAAATAGATTCTCCCAGAAGCCCCCAGAGGAAATGCAGCCCAGGAAAAACCCTGATTTTAGACTTCTTACCTGTAGAAATCTAAGAGAATGCATTTTTGCTGTGTTAAGCCACTAAGTTTGTAATAATTTGCTACAGCAACAGTAAGAAACTCATACACCCTTTTCAAGACAATTATTTCTTTTATCACATGTTCCAATTCTGTTCAAAAGATGATTTGTGCCTTAATGTAATTTGCAGTACCTCTCATGTGAAGTTCATACTAAGAAATGTGACTTTTAAACTTGCATTTAGAAAATTCAGTCTTACATGAAAGAAGTTAGTGCCACCAAAATTCCACTGAAGAGGATTACATAGTCATAAATTTAGCCAAATCACATAGGAGCTAAATTCTGTGTTCTTTGAAATGTGTTTGGAAGCCTTTGCCTACTGAAAAATAGATGCTGAAGGCCATCTCATTCCAGAACATTATTTCCAGTTTATACATTCCTACACATGAGGTACTTCAAAAAGTTCTAGGAAAAATAGAATGGAAAGATAATATAAATCTTTCCACTAACTTTTTGAAGTAGCCTTGTATAGTTTTCTTTCTTTCCTTTTTTTTTTTTTTTTTTTTTCTTTTTTTGGTGGCTGACCAGTACAGGGATATGAACCCTTGGCCTTGGTGTTACCAGCACCATGCTTAATGAACTGAGTTAACTAGTCATCCCATATACTTTTCTAAACTAAGTGTGGAATCGTGCGTGGTTATTAGGAAATATTTTATAAAATAGCATGGAAATAACTTTTACAAGCAAACTGGCTCCAAATCCCAGCAAAGGTCAATCCTTCATTCCTCTCAGTGAAGAAAATTTATGGGCTCTTAAGTGTTTGTGATGTTTTTTCTGTATATAACAAAAACGGTTATAGAGTGGCAGAGCAATTAGCAAGTTCTAGAGCTGTTCAACTTGCAAAGCAACAGAGCAGTTCAAAAGTTTCACTGTTATCTCTTCCAAAGAGCTTTCCCCACTCCCCACCAAATCTCTAGTTCAGACTAGGGAACTTTAACATACTATTCTCTTCTCCCATAGCCTTGTGTCCTGCCTCATTATAGTACTGATTATAACATTAACAACTAGCTGAGCATGGAGTCCTACTCTGTGTCTGATACTGTGTTAAACATTTTATACCCATAATCTTATTAAGGGCAACAAACACATTGTTGCTTCTTTTTAATTAATAAACTGAGTTTAAGCTAAGACTGAAACATCAAAACATTACATTTAACCCCCATACTAGATAAGCCATATTATATCAGTTGCTTACATACGTTTTATGCCCCAACCTGAGATCAGATATCATATCTGATATGTTAGTATTTTTCATCCGTGGACTTCTGTAATGATATGTTATAGGTGCTCAACAGACATATGAGAGAAATAATAATTTCTAAGTTGTGTTGAGGCAACAAAGACTCACATAAGAGCTTCATTTTAGGATGTACATTATCTAAAGATTTCATTAAAACCAGCCCAGATATTTTAAAAGAAAAAAAAAAAATCCCCATCATCTTTGACTGACATTGCCATAGCTACTACAATCTATGCAACCTGCCTTAAACATCATTAGGACAGAGGATCAATTGTGCTTGACATAGGAATAAAACCTTTCAAGTCAAAGCACCCAAAGTAAGATGATTGCCTTCTACCTCATATGGAGAAGTGATTTGACTTAGACATGCTAGCTAAATTACCTGGAACCATGCCTGAAAATTTCTAGGTATTTTAGATTTTAGTAATAGCTTAATTGAAATGCAAGGGTGTATTTTAAATGGAGGAAACATTAAAATTTAGAGGACCACATACTGTTTCCCAAAAGAGTATATTCCGAATGTACAGCCCTGTCCAGATGGTTGAAATGTGTGTGTTATGTATTTTGACATCTGTGAATAAAAAACTTTCCTTGTTATCAAATTAAGTACAGAAAAATAATTTCCATATGGCATTTAGAGAAAAAGAAAGTTATAATAGAGCTACTTCTTTTGGTAAAATTCAAGAAAAAGAAAGGAAGAGAAAGTGAGAAAGATAGACCTGGAGCTGAAGCACAGGCTGAAATAGGTAGAAGAATGCATTATATTGCATTTGTCTCTCTTAAACCATTAGAATCAGTGGTCTGTTTAAAGGTGTGTGTTTTCTTTTCTTTCTTTTTACAAAGCATCATTAAATCTGCAAGCTCAAACTGGCAGAAAAAATATACCAAGGAGTTATAAATATAGATTAGATGTTCAAATTCCCATGAGTAAGACAGGCTTTTTTGTTTGTTGTTTCATTTTAAATTCAGTATTCTGATTGCAAGCACATGTTCAGTTATCTGGAATATGCCATTATTTAATTGTGTCTAATATATTGAGATTAAAGGCATTTGACAGTCCCTTGAATGCCCAGAAAAGTAATTGGCTTAAAATATTAAAATAGAGCTGAGTTGATAAAATAACAATTTGAGTGGAATTTACATTTAAAGAAGTATTAAGTGCAAGTCTATCAACTACCTTTTATTATAGAAAATGTTTTCACTCTGTTCCCTTAGACAGTAACCTTTTCTTCTCCTCTGTCTAGGCATCTTTAGTTACCCACAGGAGATTTAAAACTTTCTCAGATCTCAGTGTGCTGCATTTCCTAGGATTCTCCAAGTTCTACTAAACAGCACATATATGAGTAAGTAGTTGATCCTCAATCATCTTAATGTATCATACCACCTGAATACTCACTAGAGTCCTGGAAAAGTGATATGCTATGATGCCACCTCTTAGAAAGTACCATACTGTTGTGATACCTTATATAAAATAAGGCTCTTTTCATTATTTCTTGGGTCAATAATTTTTACAGTGCTGTATTATATGAATTATGTATCCCTCTAACATAGAGAAACACATCATCCTAAGTCTACAATATAAGTAATTTTCTAGGAAATTCTAGACTCAAAAAACTGGGTTATTTTAGTTATAGGGACATGTGCATGTTTCCATGTGCTTAGATAAAAATTAATATAAATGGGAAAACTGGGATTTAACCATTATAACCAATCAAAACCCACAGCTTTTATAAACAGTATACTTCAGAGTCCTTACCCCTAAAATATAAAGAGAAAAACTGAACAGAAATAATATTTTAATTACATATGTATATTTTTAATTTGCATAAAATACACATAACAAAATTTACCATCTTAACCATTTTTAAGTGTACAATTCAATGGTGTTAAGTATATTCACATTGTTGTCTAGCCTCCATAACCCTTTTTATCTTGTAAAACTGAAATTCTGTGCCCATTTGGAAATACCTCCTGAATCCATCCCACTCTTCTACCCCTGGCAACCACCATTCTATATTCTGTCTACCATGAATTTGACTCTTATAGATACCTCATATAAGTGGAATCATACAGTACTTCTTAATAAAATTTATTTTTAGAGCACTTAGGTTCACAGAAAAATTGAGCAGAGGCTCAGAGATTTCCTATATACGCCTTGCCCCCACACATGCAAGCCTCTCCCCTATTATAAGCAACCCTAACCAGAATGGTACATCTGTTACAACTGAGGAACTTACATGGACACATCATTACCACCCAGAGTCCATAGTTTACATTAGGATTTACTATTGGTGGTGAACATTCTACAGATTTGGGCAAAGTAACATGGCATGTATCCATCACTATCAGATCATACAGAGTAGTTTTACCACCCTGAAAATCCTCTGTGCTCCACCTACACATCCTTCCCTCCCCCCAACCCCTGGTAACCAACCACTGACCTTTTTATTATCTCCATAGTTTTGCTTCTTCAGAGTGTCGTATATTTGGAATCACACAGTATATAAACTTTTTAGATTAGCTTCTTTGTCTTAGTAATATACATTTAAGTTTAATTCTTGTCTTCTATGGCTGAATAACTTATTTTTTGTATATTTTCTGAAATTTACATTCTTAACCAGAAGTACTTTTTAGAACTTTCACATTTATATTTGAAAATTGGAGATATGACTCATACCTTAAAATATATAGGTACGCCATACCAATTTTTCATTTAGTTTTCTCATTCATGTCTCAAATATGGGATTTAGGTTACCACCCATTTATTGTCTGGGTATAGCACAGTGTATTGATCCAATCATCTACTGAAGGTCATCTTGGTTGCTTTCAAGTTTGGCTATTACGAATAAAGCCATGAACATTTGTGTGAAGGTTTTTGTGTAGATGTAAGTTTTCAACTTCTGTGGGTAAATACCAAGGAGCATGACTGCTGAATTGTATGGTAAGAATATATTTAGATTTATAGGAAACCACCAAACTGTGTTATTCAAAGTGGCATATCATTTTGCATTCCCACCAACAATGAATGAGAGTTCTTACTGCTCCACATCTTTGCCAGCATTTGCTATTGTCAGTATGGAGAAATTTGGCCCATTCTACTGGATGTATGGAGGTATCTCATTGCTTTAATTTGCATTTACCTGATAAATTATGATGTGGAGTATCTTTTCATATGCTTGTTTGCTGTCTGTATATCCAGAAGTAATAATGGTGATGATGGTTTATGGCTAAGCTGCTCAAATCACTGTCGATCACTTAAGATGCCTTAATTTCAAATAATAGAAATCTAGACTTAAATTACTTAAACAACTTGAAGACTTGTTCTTATGCTTAAGAAGACCTAAGTCAGAGTTCCTAAAAGGTTGGTTAATTCAATTGTCCAATTGTTAATTGTGCACAGGAAGCCACATTTCTTTCATTATACAGTTTTCCATGGTCAGTGCTGTTGACTTTGTCTTTTGCTAACCCTTCCTGTTTGAAAGATTGCTGCCAATGGTTTAGGTGGCATATGCAGATACATTAATATCTAGCAGAAGTAAGGGGCCCTGTCTTCTCTTCTGAGTCTTTTTTAATGTGTGAAGATAACTTTCCAATGCCAGCCACTTGCACCCATGACTTATTGACAGACAGGGCCACATTCCATGTAAATCAACCACTTTCAGAGGAAATGTGATCACCAGGCCAGGTTAAGATTAATCAATAAAGCAGATGGCTTCATGAGTTCTATTGCAATGGAGGAAAGAGATGAGAATGAATATTGGGCAGAAAAACTAGATTATTCTATAACTCATATAAAATAAGTATCTCTTGAAAAGGGGAGTGACTAAATTTCAAATAATATGAAAACTTACCATTGTTTATATAAATAGTTATTTCTCAAAATGCTAATTAATAACACTCAGTAAGATGAGAAGTTTACACAGCAATAAATGAATAATTAGGACATCTTGAAATTAAAATATCCTCTGACAGAATACTCTGCCTAACCTTATATTTCTCAATATTTACCCTTCATCCCTCTAAAGTAATCGGGAAATGTTTTATCTATCTCTATTCTAGAATTAAGCACCTGGGTTTACGCATTTTAAAAATGGCTATATTAAAGTAAAATTATCTCAATTACAACCTACCTTTGATTTTCCATTAACTCTTTTCCATTAATTGTTCATTATCACAGATATTAAGATGTTTTGTAATATGGGGGAATTATTTGGCATGTATAGATTTCCCTAAGATAAAATTAAATGTGAGTGAAATGTTTATTATGTACATTTTATGAACAAGGGAAAAGATGTGTTGAACATAGATCTGTTTAAATCATTTTTTTCTTAAACGGTGTGAAGTCAGAAGTCTGCACCTTCACAATTCTGCTAACATTTGAAGAACATGTAACCAGCTTCATCCCATACTCTATTTATTAAAAAAGAGGACTACCTATTGATATCATCTGTAGCCAATTTGTAAAAGCTTTCCCCACAAATCATATTGTGGCTGAATTCTAGCTTTAAAAGTCAACATAAATTTCATTTTACTTCCTGAGCATGACTGGATCATAACTTTTATGTAATACCTGCTTAAAGGTCTTATCTCTTATTAAAGGTATATAGTATGAATGACTATCATTTTTACAGCAAAAATTTCCATTTTCAAAATGGAATAGCTTGCATGTAAAGGTAGGTCAATACATACAATACTACAGAGTTTCTCTTTCCTTTTTAGTTTAAAATAGCTTAGGGATTTCATGTGGTCCTCGTATCTGTAGTTCAGTGGTTGATGAGTGATAATCTATTCTCTGAGATATCCATTCTTAACAAGGAGTAATTTTTAAACTCTCACATCTATATTTAAAAATTTGAGATATGACTCACACCCTAAAATATATCTCTGCACCATATTTTCACTTAGTTTCCTCATTCATTCTATCTCAAATATTGGATTAAAGTCACCAGCTGGAAGGAGAGCTTTTGCATTGGATTAGAAGATAGAAAGAGGTAGATGCTCTGAAAATGTAGCACCTGTTTATCTCAGTGAAGAAATTCCGCTGTTCTTGTGCTTTGAAACTAAGCTATAAATACTTTTTGTAGAATATTTAAAATTTATACATCCAAGAAAATTCATTTTCCTTGTTTTCTTAGGGAAAGAAAAATTTGGCCATAAAACATTCCCTCCTCAAATGGCCCCCATTCTGCTGTGGGGAAAAGAGAGAAGCTGTTTGCCTGGATATCTGCTTGTGAATTTTCTCTCTTACTCAGTTTTACCCATATGTTAACACAAAATCAACTATGAGCAAAGTATGTAAGCCCTAAGCCAAGACATCTGATATGAATCATACTAATAAAAACAAAAAGGTAAACAAGTTTGTATTAAAAAGTTATAGGAGGCACAAAGCTCCTTTTTTAATATATACATTTCCAGAAATGTATTGATTCAAAATATATTTCCCCCCATTCTTTTTGTACCTTCAAAAGATGCATCAATATTATTCTTACTCTTATCATAATATCATTATCAATGTTATTATTGCTTTACATGATACAATGGTGAATTATCTCAGAAAATGCAAAAATAAATATAAAAATAAAAATGAAGAAGTCTACTCTGCAGGCTTTTCATGCTAGGAAAAGTCATCTAAGAGTGATTGAAGCTTGCAAAAAAAACAGTGGTTAGTGGGACTCACTTCATAACTTTAAATTTTTTGCTTAAGGGTACTTTGCACAAGAATCACATAATGTTTTTCCTTGGAATTATCATGTGGTCTAAAATCGGCCATGTACAATCCTTAATCCAATAAACCAGTTGCCTAAGCACTGGTGGGGAAAAAGAGGGGAAAAATTAGTTAAAAATGAGGCAATGAGGAGCTGGAGAATATTCCTTTCCTCATAAGCAGTTCCTTTATACAGTACTTAAATAGTTAGTTTTAAATTTCCATAATATTTTTAATTCTGCTCAAAACAATATTTTATATCTCACTCTGTTTTTCCTGTTTAGCAAAACCATTTTCAATGATTTGTTGGTTCATTTAATGTTAGATATTTTAAGAAGAATGGCTTCTTAACATCAGGGAGTCAGTCAGATATAACGTAATTCTGCTAACAAGCCCCCTAAAAACATAGGAAACAAGTAATAAATCAGACTTATATGCTTCATACATAATAAGTTGAAATTCAGAATAATTAAGTATCTAGCACACTCCAGCATGTGTGAAACATTAAGAGTTTTATTCAAACGGGAAAAAATGTCAACCCATATTTAAAGCTGATTTTTCATTCTTAAATCAAATCACTGGGTTTCTGTGCTGACACATTGGCTACTCTAACTTAGAAATATAGTCTAGAGTCCTCAGGGTAACAGTTGGAATCATGACAAGTTCCTGGAGTTCTCTGGGAAGTTGGCAATATTAACAGAAGAAATGTTGAGTAGTTTAGCCACAGCTGGTCAGGAGAGTTCATTAGTGCCATTACTCTCAAACCTTGGTTAAAATATTGAATGGAAATCTTATGAATTATTAATAGCTCTCAGAGCTGAAAATGTGGCCGGCACTTTGCCTTAGGGGCAGAAGTTTGAGAAAGCAAAGAGTGACTGAGAATAGTTATATCTTTGGGTTTCTAACATATTTTTCTACCAAAAATAATACCCACAATGTTGAGCCCTTGATATAAAATCTAATGTTGATTTTTCCACAAGGTCACCTGCATGCAAACAATATGCACAGCATTATAGAATATCAAAATTAAACTTTAATAAAGTGAACAACAGTTTCAGTGCCAATGTTATTTTGATTTGCATGGCACTCTTCATCTGAAAATCCAAAAACAATTGAATAGTTTCAAAAAGAGACACGAATCCTTAAAAAAAAAGGTGGTGGGGGTGGTAACTTTAACCTCCAGTTAAAGTTGTTACGTTTTTCTTATCTCAACACTGAAACTTCTTATTAAGTTTCACATTTGAACATAAAATACTTCACTTAAAAATCCTGACCCCCTTATGCTGTCAAGAAAGGCAATCATGATTTTTTAAATATGCATAAATTCCAACAGGGATACACTTATATTTACTCAAAATGTATTAGAAGAGACCAATGTGTGGTCAGGAAATATTGTGTATGAATTGTAAATAAATATTTACCATGTGAATATAGTTATTTATCCACTCATTTTTACCAAAGCATATTTAATTGCCAATACCCAGTCATACTGCATCTTGCCAATGTTTTACCTGATTTTTATAGAAAATGGGCTATTAGAGATTAAAGCTACATGACCAAAAGATGAAAAAGAAAAACAGGTACTTCCTTTTCTATATTTATAATCATTTACATTCACAGATGGACCAGTACATACATACAGAGTCTCGTCTACCATCATACAAAAGCTTAGCAAGTCAAATTAAAGCCTGTCAGGGTACAAATCAATTTCCCCATTTTAGTTTTTCTAATTTTAGTTTTTAAACTACAAGCAGTACAGAATCCTATTCAATTCTAATTCATTCCATTTTAGCAAAGTAGTTCAGAGAACAGACCAGAGAATGGAACCACCTGGGTTTCACACTTGGCTCTGCCATTCTACAGGTTCTGTGAACTTGGAAAGCTGCTTACGTTTTGCATCTGTTTCTCTCATGTCTGCAGTGGAGGTAGAAACTCATACACCTGCTATGAGATTCAATGAGTTAACGTAAGTTAAGTATTAGCACGGTGCCTATCACAGAGTAATTGCTCAAAAGCATTAGCTACTGTTAGTGAAATGACAATTTCGCAAGTATGAAGCTTTTATCTACTACAGAGACTTGGGGAAGCAAAACTAAAAGCAAAATGCTAATTAGGCAAAGTGAACAAGAGAACGTGCATAGCCTCAGCTTCAGACAATGATGAACGCAGTTAAGTAGCCATTCTCACGAAGTTTGTAATGCAACAGGAATACAGAAAAAAAATAAAACTGGAAGATATTAAATTAATGTGTAATCCAAATAAATACACTATCCAAAAGAAAGATTTATTATGTGTTTGTCAAAGAGATGTCCTTAATTTTACTTAGTCCATTTTACTTATCTCTATCTGTATGAAGCGCTTTATGTGCACTGTGAGTAAACAAAAAACTTTCCCTCTATGTATCATAAAGACTTGTGTTTATTTTTAAAATAAAAAATAATTAGCATACCATTAAAATTTACCTTATGAAATGTAAAATTTAGTGGTTTTTAGTATATTCACAGGGCTTTGTGTTGCACATTTACAATGCTTTGCTATCTTATTTCAGAATGTTTTCATCACCCTAGAAAGAAATTTCATGCCAATTAGCAGTCCCCCTTCTCTCCTGCCCATCAGCCACTAGATACCACTCATCTACTTTCTGGCTCTATTGATTTTCCTATGCTGGACATTTCATATAATGGAAGCATACAATATACAAATTTCTGTGCTTTGATTCTTTAATTCAGCATAATGTTTTTAAGGTTCATCTATGTTGTAATATGTATCATTTTTTTTCCTTTTAGTGGCTCAATTATATTGTATTGTATGGATATAATAAATTGTGTTTATCCATTCATTAATTTCTAGACATATGGATTATTTCCACCTTTTGGATATTATGAACAGTACTGCTGTGAACATTTTTGTGGACATCTACTTTTACTTCCCTCCCGTGTACAGCTTGGAGTAAAACTACCTGGTCAAAGTTAAATGCTATGTTTAATTTTGGGAAGAACTACCGAACTGTTTCCAAAGTGACCACAGTATTATACATTCCCACAAATAATATATAAGGGTTTCAGTTTTCCACATCCTTGTAAACACTTGTCATTCTCTGTATTTTTCACTGAAGCCATCCTAATGGGTGTGAAGTGGTATCACTTTGTGATTTTGATTTACAAACCTCTACTGTTAATCATGTTTAGCACCTGTTTGTGTGCTTATTTGCCATTTATATATCTCCCATGAAGAGATATCCATTCAAATCCTTTGCTCATTTTTAACTGGATTGTCTTTTTATTATTGATTTGTAAGAAATTTTTATATATGATGAATAGCACTTCCTTATCAGGTATACAACTTACAAATATATTCTCCCATTCTGTAGGTTGTCTTTTCACTTGCTTGATGGTGGTCTTTGAAATACAAAAGTTTTTAATATCAATGAAGTACAATTTATCTATTTTGTTGTTGTTGTTGATGATGTATCTTAAAAAAATGCCTAATTCTCATATATTTTTTCTATGAATTTTATAGTTTTAGCTCTTACATTATGTCTTCAATTCCTTTGAATTAATTTTTGTTTATATTGTGAGGTAGGGGTCCAACTTCATTCTTTTGCATGTGAATATCAATTGTTCAGGCACCATTTTTTGAGGAGACTGTTCTTTCCCCAATGAATTATCTTAGCACCCAAGTCAAAATTAATTGACCATGGATGTAGGGGGTTATTTCTGAAATTTCAATTTTATCTTATTGATTCTTATATCATTTCTTATTCCAGTACCACACTGTCCTGTTTACTGCTTCTTTGTTGTAATTTTTGAAACTAAGATGTTTGAAATCTCTGACTATACTTACATTTCAATTCTTTTTTGGCTATTCTGGGTCCCTTGCATTTCCACATGGGTTTTAGGGTCAGCTTCTGAATTGCAGCCAAAAAAGAAAAACAATAGCTGGGATTTTGGTGAATGTTGCATTGAAATTCATCTGTAGATTGATTTGTGCAGTGTTGTCAAATTAACAACATTAAATCTTCCCCTTTATAACATGGGATATATTTCCATCTGTTTAGATCTTCCATAATTTTTTCAATAATCTTTTTAATCTTGTAGAATACAAGTCGTATTCTTTTGTTAAATTTATTCCCAATTTATTCATTCTTTCTGATGCAAATAAAATTGATTTTTTAACTTCAATTTAGAATCGTTCATTCTAATATATAGAAATATAATTGATAATTGCATATCAATGATGTATTCTCTAATGTTGCTGAATATTGTTTTTTAGCTCTAATTTTTATATGTGAATTTTTGGGGGGTTCCCATATGTAAAAACATGTTATCTATAAATAGAGCTAGTTTTACTTCTTTCTTTCCAATCTAGGTGCTTTTATTTCTTTTTCTTGCTCACTTAACCATTGCTAGAACTTCCAGTACAGTGTTGAATAGATGTGGTCACAGCCAATTCCTTGTCTTTTTTATTACGTTGCTCTTTATTTCCTTGTTCTTAGGGGAAATGTTTCAGTCTTTTACCATTAATAGATGTGGAGTTTTGTAGATGCTTCCTCAGGTAAAATGTTTCCTTCTATTTCAAGTTTGTTGAATGTTTTATCATAAAAGGGTATTAGATTTTGTGAAATGCTTTTCTGCAACTGTTAAGATTATTATGCATTTTTTGTCCTTTGTTCTGTTAATGTGGTATATTACACTGGCTGCTTTTTTTTTGTTGAATAAACCTTGCATTCATGGGACAAATTTCGCTTGGTCATTATGTTTAATCATTTGTATATGATGCTGGATTTGGGTCACTAGTATTTTGTTGAGGATTAGTCTATATATCCTATATTACTAAAGGATATTAATAGGTCATTTTCTTTCCTTGTAATGTTTCTGTCCTGTTTAAGTATCACAGTAATACAGGTATCACAGGGTATATTGGGAAGTGCCCCCTCCTCTTCTAATGGTTGTAGAATTTTTGAAGTATTGGTGTTAATTGTTCTTTAAACCTTTGGTAGAATTCTCCATAAAATTCATCTAGACCAGTGTTTAACTTTGTCAAAAGCTTTTTTTATTTTCACTGACTCAATCTAATTTTCAAAGGTCTATTTAACTTTTGTTTTTCTTCTTGAGTCAATTTTGGTAGTTTCTACCTTTCTAGGAACGTGTCCATTTAATTTTAGTTGTTTAATTTGTTGACTTACAATTACACATAGTATACCCTTATAGTCTTTTTTATTTATGTGAGATTGGTAGTAATTTTTTTCTTTTATTCTTGATTTTAATAATTTGAGTCTCTGTCTCTCTCTTTTGGTTTGTCTAATTAAAGGACCATCACTTTTTTTGATCTTCCCAAAGAAAGAAGTTTTGGTTTTGTTTATTTTTCTATTCTCTATTTTATTTATCTCTGCTATAATCTTTATTATTTATTCAACTCAGCTTACTTTGGGTCTAGTTTGATCTTATTTTGTTATTTTCTTAAGGTGGAAGATTATGTTATAGGCTTGAGATCTTTCTTCTTTCTGATATAAATTTCTCCCTAAACAGTCTTTTAGCTACATTATATCATTTTTCTGTGTTTTGTCTCTGTTTTAAATTTTCTCAAAGTATTTTGTAATTTTTATTGTGACTGCTTATTTTCCCCATTAATTCTTTAATAATGTGTCATTGAATTTTCGTGTTTTTGTGAATTGTCCATAATATCTTCTGTCATTGATTTCTAATATTATCCCTTTATGGTCTGAGAACATATTTTCTTTGATTTCAATCATTTTAAATTTGTTGAAACTTGTCTGGTAGCCTAACATCCAAGGATCATTCAAAAAGTTCAAGGAAGGCTTCATATTATCTTTTAGTTCTATTTTTTCACAATCTTTTTGAAGTACCCTGAATGGATTGTCCTGAATAATATTCCATGTGTACTTGAGAAGACTGTAAATTCTGTTGTTGGTGGGTGGAGTGTCTATAGGTGCCTATTAGTGATAGTTATTTTGTAGTGTTAGCCACGTCTTCATTTTACTTGTTAATCTTCTATTTGTTCTATTCATTACTGAAAGTGTGATACTAAATTCTCTAATAATTATTGTTGAAATGTCTATTTTCCCATGAAATCTGTCAGTTTTGCTTCATGTATTTTGGGGCTACAAAGTTACGTGCATATATATTTATAATTTTATTATGTTTTAAATGATTGATACATTTTTGTCTTAAAGTCTATTTTGTCTGATATTAGTATAATCTTTCCAGCTCTCATGCTTTTTTTATTAGCTTTTAGAAGTTTAATAATTACTTTGGATATTTTAGCCAAGAATTAATCTGGAACTGACTTAGTGTATGATGTAAGGGTAAAAACATTTTATTCTCACATTTTCCTGCAAATTGACGAATGGCCATGAAACACCATTGATTGCAATGAACATTCTTTCCCCACAAATTTTCTGTGGACGCCCCCCCCCATAAATCAAGTGTCCTTTTATATTTGGGTCTGTGATTAGCCTTTTGTTCCTATTTGTCTATTTTTCTGTCCATGCACAAAACCGTCAACATTTTATATAATGTGGTTTCTAGATAAGCCTTTTATACCTTGATATAAAGCCTTAGTCATTCTTTCCTCATTGAATTTTCTATATCAATACTAAATTTGTTGTCCATATTGATAAACCACATATGATAGAAAAACATTGACATTACAGATCAAAATTACTAGGACTCTCATTTATCAATTCAGAGCCTTCCAATCCCCATGAAAATAGCATATTTCCTATTTATTTAGATTTTTTAAAATTTTAATAATTAATGTTTTGTAAATTGCTTTCTAGATATTTTACATCTGTGTTAATTTTTGGTAGACTTTATTTTTTTAGAGCCATTTGAGATTCAGAGCAAAATTGAGAGGAAGGTACAGAGATTTCCCATATACCTGCTGTCTGCACACAAGCACAGCCTTCCTATTGTCAATATCTTCCACTAGAGTGGTATATTTTTTGCAACTGATGAATCTACATTGACAAATCATTATCACCCAGAGTCCATAGTTTATATTAGGATTCATTCTTGGTGTTGTACATTCAATAGGTTTTGAAAAAATGCATCTTGACATGTATCCACAATCATAATATACAGAGTAGTTTCAATGCCCTAAAAATTGTTTGTGCTCTGCCTAGTGTGCTCCGAGAAGTTTTCAACATCTCACAAAATACGTATACTGTATCAGACAAAGCATTTTCCCTCTAGTCTTTGTTTGCTAAGAGTCTTTATCATAAATACTAATTATTTTAATACTACATTGTTTATATCTATTAGATGATCAAACACTTTTCCTTAAGAACTTATTAGTGTGCTGAGAAATGTTGAACCCACATCATTTTTTCTCTTATAATAACATATTATGTATATTATAACAGATAGGCAAAATGATAACTTACTAACATTGAGATAATGATAGCTTGACAGTAATACAAAAAATTTTTAAGTTATTTTAAAATTAAAAGTATAAAATCATTTTGGTAATCATTTTAGTGAGTTCAATATTAACAATAAAATAAAGATCTGCAGCGGTGCTACAGAAATTTAAAAGTTCATAACAGCATATTATATATAGCTTTACATCAGTTTTACAATGTACACTAATTGCACCAAGAATCATTAGAGAAATGAAACTTGCCAAGATTCACATAAATTGAAACAGGAAATCATTAAAGAAGATTGAAATAAATGAAGGAATGTTTCATGTTTGTGGGTGGGAAGACTCTATATCATAAAATGTTAATTCATTCCAAATTACCTATTGATTTCATGTTATCCCAATAAAATCAAAGTAGATTTTTGGGAAAACCAACATGATAAATCTAAAATTTATAAAGAAGAAGGAAATGCCAAAATGGTCAAAAAATTTTTGAATTGAAAAAACAAGGATATGAATAATTTTTTAAAAAACTATAATAATTGAGAGTCTGTGATATGGTGCAAGAATGAAAAAACAAATAGAGAGAAAAAGAGTAGAGATTGAACTCATACCTACACATAAATGATAACAAAATTCATCAAGCAAAGTAATGGCAAATGGATGGCATTTTCAATAAACTATTCTATGAAAATTAAATATCCAACTAGAAAAAAACTTAATGCCTAAGTCACATTATACAGAAACTTCTATTTTAGGGGAATTATGGGTATAAGCATACAAAGCATGAGAGCAAACCTTTAGAAGATAACAGAGGAGATGTGGAAATATTTAACAAGCAGGAAGAACTGACCATAGAAGAAAAGATTGAAAATCTGGACAAATTAAAAATTAATAAGACACCATTAATGGAGTAAAAGAACATGCTGCAGTTGTACGGGAATTATGTACATGACAAATAAATACTTGACAAAGGACTCAATCATAATATGAAGAGAAGCTTTAATCAATAGCATGCAGAGAAATAATCTAATAGGAAATGTGCTGAAACAGGAATGGATATTTCACAACAGAAGCTAACTAGATGGCCAATAAACATAAACATAAAATGGCACTTATGTTTATTAAGCATTACATACTTACAATTCTAATCCCCAATGATATATGACTATATACTCAACAGGATGCCTATGTAAGAACGATAGAGTTAAAGCACTAGCCAGAATGTGCATAAATGGAAACTTCCATACCCATGTGCATCAACTTTGGAAAACTATTTGGCATTGTCTACATATGTTAAAATATGCATTCACTTATACTCATCAGTTCTATTCCAGGTTAATGTCTAACAGAAATGCCCCAAGGGACACACAAAAGAATGTTTATCATGCATTGTTCATAATGACTAAAAATGAGAAACAAACCTGGTGCCCAGCCAGATATATTCTGCTAAATTCAGCAGTGTAATAATAAACAGATTTAAAAAATGAATGAACTACACTACATCCAACAATGTGGTTGGTTCCACACATATAATATTGAGTGGAAGAAGTAAAAGAGAAGTATTATTTTGAATAATTCCATTTATACAATGAAAAGATGAAATAGACAATACTAAATTGCAGTATGAAGCAATACATATTTATTTAGTAAAGCTAAAACCTTTGGGGCAGGGGCAGTGAAGCAATGATCTAGCTACCATAAATGTCAGGATGGAGGTTATATTTATTCACAAGAGTTCATAGAGATGGGAAGGAATAGGGAAGGGGTAGGGTTAACATTCTAGGTCTTGATCTTAGTGGTGGTTATGTAAATGTTTACTTTGTGATAATTCATTGAGGTGTAACTTTATGTTTTATTCTATTTTTTATGTGTATTTTATACTCTGTATATTTAAAATGAGCATTCTTTTGTTTTGCTTTGTTATTAAAGAAGAAAAAGACTTAATGATTAGAATATTTTTCTTTTTCTTTCATAAGGAAAAAACTCTTCCCTGGGTCATTTTGTATCATCTCAGAGGGGAAGATCAGTGCTTGTTGAAGGCTGTTACTTAGAATATATATTTTTCTAACAATTTTTGAGCTCTTTCAGCTCTCTCTCTCTCTCAGCCTTGTGAAAATTTAAATTGCTTGGTAACTCTTAATTTTAAATTGTTTGGTAAAAATTTAAATAATCATGTCTCAATAACTATTATATAGTCTCTCTTCTGTGTATTGTACATGGGCCATTGGAATATCACTTGGGAGAATATGTATAACTGATGGAAAGAATGGGTAGAATCATGTGGTAAGTTTTCTGTTCCGTCATTAGAACTGAACTTCTTCAGCATAAACCAGTCTCAAGGATAAATATCTGAACTGTCAAAGAAAGTAGAGTCAGTTAAACATTATTTATGTAAGTTTGCTTATGTATTACCTTTTCAACTCTCTATGCAAAGTGATCTTCAATGGGTTAGATGTCACTGTTTTGAAAGGTATTATTTATCTTTCACATTTAACACCAAAGCAGGGATTCTACACAACAAGGTATATAATGCAAAAATCTATTTTATAAATAGATTTCAACTCACTTAGATTCTTCTATGATTTTGAAAAAATATAATCAACTATTCAAAGAACCTACAAGTTAAAAAATCAGTCTTATTGTCAAACGCTCTGAGATATGAAGATAGTCCAGAAGGTAGTGTAATTTAATAAAATATATATAGGATCAATGAAGAGAAAAAAATTATTGTCCTGTATGCTTTCCTATACTGAAATTTCTTATCCAGTCTGGGCCACAAATTCCTTATTTATAAAACCAAATAATAAGACTCTGACTGGTAGTTTTCAAGTTATATTCCAAGAATATTTAGAATACCTGGAAATGACTCAAGGAAGGCCACAGGAGCAGCAGGGAGGCTGACCGGGCAGGAATCTCACAGTTGATTCGGAAGAGCAGCCTCATAATTTTAAGGGTATATGTCAGCCTTTACATAAACCCTCATTAGGATAAAGAAGTAATAATAACAATACAAATGATATGATAAACATAATTTGATCTTATATAATTTCAAAGTGCAATGAAATGGTTCTTAGTATCTACCGCAATGCCTTTCATATTTTAAGCACCTATTAAATATCTGTTGAATTTACAAAACAATGAGTAAGTTAGCTCATAATTAACTCCCAAATATGAAAATTCACTGAAGACCAGAAAATGTAAGAAGGTGCTGTACTCCCTCTGATCTTACAGGTTTTAAAGCCAAAAGAGGTATGAATGAATATAAATAATCCCCACCTCCTTACTTCATATGTGAGTAAAGCAGACCTCAAAGACATTGTGTTATTAAAACCCAACTTTCGAATGCCAGATATAACACCTCATGCATGATGGAGTGCTGCCAATTAATCATTAGGTTTTGAACTCCTTTAATATAATCATCTGTAAAATGAAGAAATTGAACTTTTAGATTAAAATTTATGACTATAAATCTTGATAAGATTCCTAATAAACTTCTCCAAGGACTTTAAGTAAAAATAAAGAATATTAAGCAATCTTCAACAGATCCACCATGAGTTCTTTTTGAACAAACTAATATCTATTCTTATGTATATATCTAAAAATGATACCTCAAGATGCTTGTGAACTGGTAAGGGAAATTTCACTAGTACTCCCTTCATTTCCCTCAGAATCAAATACTTTTGAAAACTACCTTTATTTAAACAAAGAATCAAAGAGCTACTGTGGAAGAGGACTTATAGCTTCATCATTTCAGGACCCAATATTGAGTTGTGATATGTGAGTGCTTATAAATTTAAACTAGGTTGACTTAGAGTCCATCATTCTTAAATACATGCCTTAAACTTAAAAATGCATTGAAAATGTTTATGGGGAATTTTTAGATTCTAAACTGAAATAAATAGGAATACAAATTTTGAAAAATGCAAGATAGTTTTGCACACAGTTTTCTTGAAAATATCAGTAAGTGTTTACAAAAATTTTGAGTAGCTTCAGTTCAACTTAAATTCTAATTAGTGCTTAAACATTAAAGCAAAAATACAATGAGGATGAAATAAAAAATAATTTTAGTAACTAACCCCAAGTTTAGGTAAAATACAGAAAAATCTTTAGAAAAAGTCAAATTGATTACTGATATATCTCTAGCAAATATATCAGTTATAGCAACAGGCAGACCAAAAAAGGCTCTTCATAATCCCCAATTGTTTTAGTATTTTATTTTATTATTTTATTTGATCTATTTTAATTTAATTTAATTTAATTATTTTATTTTATTTTATTTTTATTTTGGCAGCTGGCTGGAAGAGGGATTGAACCCTGGACCTTGATGTTATCAGCACCATGCTCTACCCATCTGAGCTAACCAGCCAGCCTCAACTGCTTTAATTTTATTATGCCTTACACGAATACCATATTCTTAGGTAACAAAGACATTCAGAGATGGCAATAATCATATCATTTCCACAATAGCATCACTGGAATTGCCCTCATACTTACACGGATGTTTTGGGTAACTATCTTCATATGAACCAGAAACATCATGGCTATTTCTTCAAACAGGTCATTTCAGAGGTACTTTCAGGAGTACTGAAAGCTTCAAATATCTTCTCTGCATCACCTCCACTAATTTACCATTTTTAATGTTACCACAGACAGCCTTATGCTTCTGGAATTGCTTCACTAAAATGAAAACAAAAAAAGTAAACAAATAAAACTGTTTATGAATCAGTTGCTTTATAAAATGCTCCTCGGTACAATATTACTTCATGCTCTTCAATAAGTGCCTCAGAATTAAGATGATTCCCTCCCTCTGCAGTGCATCTGTGTAGCCCTTTTCTGGTGCCATTCTGCAGGGGAAGAAGGAACACTGGAGAGCCAACACCTCTTTTTGCATCTTGCTTACACAGTAAGCAAATAAAGTCTTAGTTGTTAATTTCAGTCTATCTTGTCTTAATTGACCTTCTTACCACCTGACTGCTCAACAGACTTAGAATGGACAAAAGCACTTTGAAAACAAAGAACACAATGGCAGGATGAACTCAACCTGACCTCAGGGTAATGTGAAGCTACAGTAATAAAGACAGTTTGGTATTGATGTAAAAATATATGCATGGATCTGTAGAATGAAATAGAGTACAGATATAAACTCAAATATATAAGAATAGTTATTTTTTTATAAATGTGAAAAGACAATTTGATAAAGAATTATTTTTTATCAAATGGCACTGGAACAATGGAAAATCCATATGCAAAAAACAAAAACAAAAAGAAAAAAAAAAACCCTGGGTTCATTCTTTATACCATATGCAAATTCACCCCAAGATAGATCACAGACCTAAATTCAAAACTTAAAGCTATAAACCTTCCTGAAGAAAACAGAGGAGAAAAATTTTGTGATCTTGTGTTACGCCGCTTGTTCCAAATAGGGACAATTTCGTCCCTCACAGACCTTTGGAAATGTCTGGAGACATTTTTGGTTGCCTCAGTGGGAAAGGAGGTACTACTGTCATTAATTGGGTAGAGGGTCAGGGATTCTGCTAAACATCTTACAGATTACAAAACAGCCACTGACAACAAATAATTATTTGGTCCAAAAGTTGATAGTGTCACTGTCAAGGGACCATGGGTTAGGTTAATTTTTTTTTTAATACAGCACTACTTATAGAAGAAAAAAAAAACTGATAAATTGAACTTCTTTAATATTAAATACTGCTCTTCACGAAACACTGTTAAGAAAATAAAACACTGAGCAATACTGGAAGAAACTCGTTCCAAAGAATATATAATAAAGAATTTGTATCCAGAATATAAGAATAATCTTAAAACTTAGTAATGAGTAAACAAACAACCAGACAAAATATGAATAAAATATATGAACAACTACCTTATAACAGAAAGTAGAAATAATGTATAAGTACTTAAAAAATATTTGAAATCATTAGTCTTTAGTTAAAGGAAAATAAAACCATAATGAAATACAACTTCACAACTATTAAAATGGTGAAAATTTAAAAGATTGGCCACACCAAGTTTTGGCAAAGATGTGAATGAAGTGAAACTCTTGTATGTGAGAAAGTATAAAATGGAACCAGTACGTTGAAAACTGCTTGGTAGATTCTTAAAATTACACATACACCTATCATGTGACCTAACCACTCCACTTCTATGTATTTACTGAATGGTAATGAAACCATGTGTTCACATAAAGACATACACACATGATCTGGCAGCTTTATTTTTAATAATCCAAAGCTGGAAACAACCTAAATGTACATTTTCTGGTAAATGGACAAGTAAACCGTGGTATATCCATGCAATGGAATACTTTTCAGCAATTAAAATGAATAAATGAGTGACATGCACTATAATATGGATGAATCTTGAAATAATTATGTTGAAGAAGCATGACTAAAACATATACACTACTGCATGTTTCCATTTAAATAATTTTTTAAGAAATGCATATTCATCTAAAGAGGAAAAATTTGATCACTGGTTGTCTGGGGGTGGGTGGTAACTGGAAGAGGTTTAATGCGGACTATACAAGGAAACTGTTCAGGGGATAGATATATTCATTTCTGGAATTGTGCTGATGGTTTCACAAGACTATCCATGTGTCAAAACTTACCAAATTATTCCCTTTAAATGTGTGCAATTTGTTGTATGTCAATTACACTTTGACAAACTGTAAAAAAAAAAAAAAAAGGCAAATAAACATCTAAACATGTATACAAATCTAGGGACATTAGGAATCGACAAAAACAGCCTGCACAGTTATATTGCCCCTAAGAACATCTTCATATTCAAACTAGCAAAATATTATCTGTTCATGACTTAAACCCCAATTCAAGAATATATTTTGTATTTTATTTATGAATTCCAGCAATGCTGTAGCACTTTAGACAAAATTTACGTAAAATCAGAGTTGATTTAAAACTGTATTTAACAGAGTAAACTCCAGTTAACTGAAAAAATCACATATGTGAAAAAGCTGGGCCCTTGAATATTAACAGTAAAAAGTGTCACTATTCTACAGTTAAGTCCATTTTTCCACAAGGCATGGAATTTCATGTCTATTATACTTTAACATTCAGTGAGCACAAAGGGATTGTAATTGCTCTTCAGTTTCATGTCTGCAACATAATAGAGAAGTTATGGTTAAAAATTGTATAACAGATCGAAAAGACTATGGTTTTAATTTGAAACGATACCCAACCATGGTGAACAAGTTCTGTCAACACCATCTGCTCCACGAGGAAAGTGGCTGATTATTGCAGCTCTGAGTGGGGCCGGTTCTCTCCCATGAAGGCGGAAGGGAAGAGGCAGTGAGAAGCACTTGGGGAGCTCATGCTTGTTTTTAAGGTTGATGATTTTTCTCTTGACAGTACTGGTTTGTGAACTCATTCTTGCTGATTAGCAGAGGCACTGCTGAAGATCTGAAGCAGTCTGGGAGCCAAGCAAAACAAAGAACAGAACATCCCTCCCCTAGTCTCCTCAGCTTCCTACCCAACTTCCAAGCAAATGTCTCTACCAAGATCTGATGGCAGTGGCAGCTCAAAGCAATACTTTCACAGTGTTTAGCCCAGCACAATACACGTGAGACTATTTAAGTAAATATTATCTCATGTTTTTCTCCATATGTATTTATTATTTTTCAGCATCTAAACTGGAAGAAATAAAAGTGCTCTCCAGGTAAAGTGATGTAACATTTTAAAATTATCAAATATTATGTAATGAGAAATCACTTAAATTAATAGTTACTTAACAAATGATGACAAAATTGTGAAACACGATGGTGAAAGACTTTAGTTATCAACACTTGACCTAAAGAAATATTGGCATGGGCCAAGAGTCTCAGTCTCACCAAACTCTAGTTTCTATATTGTAATGTCAGAGTAGATGTGACTACTGAAAATGTTGCAAAGAGAAATGCAGTTATTTTTCTCTGCTTTACGAAGGAATTTGTTGATTATTACACTGTGCGGAAGCAGTGACTTCTGTATAATATTTGACGTCTCCAGTACAAATTAATAAATCCTTCTCTTTATTCTGCCCATCTTGGAACTGAATCATGAAATTGAACTAGATCTTGTCATGTCTAAAGAGCCAACAAAAAAGAGGCTTGCCAAATATTCATGACAGTAGGGCACCAGAAGAATTTTTAGATGTGGCAATTAGCCACCTTCTCTTTCCACGAAAAGTTTACAAATTACAAATTATGATTATGGGTCATAAGTTAATACTATCTCTTTGTGAAAATGTGATTCTTATACAGAGAGCAAAATACTTCATTATTTATTCATGGATATATTGTTTATATTAACCTATTTTGATGATGACTTGAAGGTAAAATCCTTCCCTGGAGACTGACTAGAAAATATTAATATTATACGGAAAGTAAATTGCCATCCTACGTAATCCATTAGTTTTGAAAGACTCCATTGTTTAGGGAATATATGTACACACACACACACACACACACACACACACATATACAAACACACAGCACGTATATAATATAAATAGATACATTTATTTCAAAATTAGGTAAGTATATTCACCTTCTTATGCATTTTTTTACAATTTATTTGTTCATTAAAATATTTATGAATAACACATTATGTCATTTGAACCTTCCATTTAGCAGGTATGAAATTTGAACAAATCACTTTATCTTTCCATCAGTTTAGTTTTTGAAGATATCTTAAAGATTAAATGAGTTAGTAGAAGCAAAATACTTAGATCAGTTCCTAGAATACAACGTTTTGGGGATTGTTATCTAAACAGCTTTATATGTGCAGAGCACTGTGGTAAGCATGAGAAAACCATGATGCTGTTAGACTAATGTAAGCCCTTGTTTCTTAGAATTTAGAATTAAATACAAAACCCAACAGTAGTCACACATTATTAGAGTTATTTATTTAACAGTAATTATTATTTGGATACAAAATATGTTAAAAGCAAAGAGGAAAATATAAAAAAAAAATATCACAAACCAGTGTCTTAACAGTTTTGTGTGCATGTATGGGGGAGGGGTGTGTTCTAGTAAGAGGATGACCAAACACAGATCATAAGTAATAAAGCATCACACGTGTGATACAGCCAGAAAATTCTGTAGCTTACAGAAAGGAAAATCAATGTCCCAATTGCATAAAAAAGAAAAACTTTATGGAAAATGCCTAATGAATAATGCTTTAACTTAATTTCTAAACATAGCCATTGTAGGTCATTCTAGTGTTAAGATCTTAGAATTTTAAGAAAATATTATGAGATGATCACAGGAAATTCGAAAAAGGCTGTTATAGTTAAAGCTATAGTTAAAACAAGGTGGTAAAATTCCAGGGAACAACAGTTAGTAAGAACTTAAGAAAGTTTTTTAAAAAGAAGAACTTATATAATATTGTAGGCAACAAAATCATTATTAATACATTTTAGTATTATCCACTTTTTCTCTATGAAGATAAAATGAAATCTATTGAGGGAGGGGATAGAGGCAGGAATTGCTAAGGTTGATTTAGGTAAATATTTTGTTCAATAAAATGGACACACTAAACGCAGACATTGTGCATATACTAGATGAATATATTTCCTTGCACAGTGTATGATGGTTTTCCACATAACTAATCAAATTCTCATTTTCTTTGCTTATTTGTTTGTCCTAAGAGTGGTAAAGGCATTTTGCACACTAAGCTTGGTTCTATTTGAAGCAATCTCCTGGCCAGTTTAGAAGTGTTGAACATACACTACTAAGAAAAAAGAAAACTTTAGTTATCTATATGGACTGAATAATTATTTTTAATTCACATTTAAGTGTGCTAGTGTGTATTTAATTGTGAAATGGGCATGAGCCCTGGTACCCAGAAGTGCTGTCAAAATACAAGATAATGAGTCTCAGGAAAGCAATGCTGAAGATTACATTTTAAGTGTTAGATCAAAAGCATACATTTTAATTTCCTTCTTATCTGGAAGTGACATTCATATGCCTAATTGTGGATGATTCTTTTTTTTTACAGACAAGATATTTGGCATCTTCTTCGACTGTTTACTTGGGAAGACTGTTGAGTTGGCAGCTATAGCCATTTTCTATTGTCAGAAATGAATAAAATTGCAAGTTCTAGGATGAGTTTTTAAAAGTACAAAACAAAACAGAACTTCTCTTTGATCTTTCACTGTACACATATGGATCATTGGAAGAAGAAACTGTTTTCCTTCTGTCTCTAATTAAGCTTTTATGCATCCCTGGCCTCCATTAAGCTAGAAAAACAGAGACCTTGCATAAATGAGATTACATATGTGAAAGTACTTGGAAACTGCAGAGCATTATATAATTCTAAAACATACAGATGACTGTAAATATCACAGGTTATCCTATCTTTTCCCTGAAATCATTACTAATTATCTTAAAATATAGCATATCCTCCTTCTTATGAATCTCTTTACTGTAATTGCTAGTCATTCCTTAAAATCAAGCATAAATTTTACACCACTAAGAACATGCTCAAACTATTCCATCAGCATGGAAAATTTCCCTCCTTCCTTTGGTTATGTAAAATCTTCTCCTTCTCTTATTTAAAAATACTTATTGACCACCTGTCTCTACAAGATGCTGTTCTGTGTTATGGAATATAGAAATGAAAAGGACAGAAATTTTCCTCCCTTTGAAAGCTAAGATCTTTTTCCCCTTCCATTTCTTTAAGAGAAAGAAGAGAGGCTAGCAGGCTGGAACATGGTCGGCTGGGAGAGAGAGAGGCCAGATGAATTTGCAAGGATCAGCAAGCGCCAGCACACGAGGAGTCTGGATACCATGGCGAGGAGTGTGATTTCATTTTAAATGCAATGGAAATCCACTGGAAGACATTAAGCAACAGAGAACAATGACCTGATTTAGGCATTTGTAAGTACTGATTTTACTAGTACTACATTTGTACACCAGCAACAGGGATCCTCTGCCCTGAGCCCCATCATTTTAGAAAACTCTAAATATTACAAGCACACAGACAATAAATTTATTAGAGAAGACATGCCTGACTCATGTCACATGGGACATGTGAGCAACATTGGCAGAGTACAACTGATAATTACAAA
>NW_007729452.1:257319-260095 GCF_000696425.1 Galeopterus variegatus | reverse complement strand
TTTGCAATTGTAAATAATTCTTTTAGTTTTGAATTTGTAGAAATGTATTTCTAGGTCAAGAGGTAGGACAGACAACTAACTACAGCTTATGGAATAAATTCTGCTCACTTCCTGTTTATATAAATAAGTTTTTATTGAAACACAGCCACACACTCATTTGTTTATGCATTTTCAATGTCTGAATAGCAGTTGAGCTTTTGCTACTAAGACCTTATGGCCTGAAAATCCTAAAACATTTACTATTCAGTCTTTTACATTAATTAAAAGTTTTCTCTCACCTATGTAAATATAAAGTGCAATACTGATTCTTGTACATGCTTAGATTTTGCTAAGAGATGGTAAAAAAAAAAGAAAAGAAAAAAATAGAGTTGTTAGCTGTCAAGGGCCATTAAGTTATATTCCCAAGAGAAGTAGTAAATAATGCCCACACAAAACTTACACACCATTGGTAACAACAGATTTATTCATAACATTTCCAAACGAGAAACAGAAATGTCCTCCACTAGTTTAATTGATAAGTGCATTGCAATATATCCATGAAAAGGAATGCTTCTCAGCAATAAAAAGACCTAAATTTCACATAGACCCAAGAACATTTACATTTCAAACATTATGCTGGGTAATAAAAAGCAAACCAAATAGAGACTTATCGAATTTCTCCGTTTACCTGAAATTCTGGAATAAGCAAACCTACTTTACATTTTAAAAAGTAGTTCAATAGTTACCTGCAGCCAAGGTATGGGAAAAGGAATTGACTGCAAAAGAGTATAAATTGGAAAACTTCTAAAATTCTTTGGCCACAACTCAAAGACAAAAAAAGCAGATTTTGGTTATTGGCCTGATTTTATATATATTATATCTAAGCGTAAAAGGAAAGGAGAATGGAATCTTGCAAGCAGCTCTCTCCTTTGCTGACAGCCATTGCAAACTGGCTGATAATGTTGGGGCTTGCAGTACTCTCTTTAATAGAATAAGAGTAAGAAGAAAAGTGCAGATGACACAGAGCCTGGAGGTACAAACACTGTGCTGAGTGTCTGCAGTGACTGACCCAGTTGCTCTCCCCAGTTTTTCTTAAAGGACAGTGCACTTATCTCCCAACTGTGGGTACTAGAGTCTGTTGACTGTGCATTGCTCTGTTCCTCACTGGGAATTCCCTCAGCCTTACGGAACTACCTCATCGAAGGTCGTGCCCCCTCCCAGAAGGTTACACTTGAGGAGTGGCCAACTGAGGAAGGAACATGAAGTGTAGGGTCCCTTGGCTTGCTTTGGGACACCTTTGGAAGATCACCTTCATTGCATTCTGAGCATCTACACTTTTTCCTCCACCCAAAAGTGTCACTAATGTCACAATGAAACAATTTTTTAAAATTCATTAAACCACAAAGTCAAGGAGGATGAGAAATGACAGCAAGAAATATGCACAAAAGGTTGGAAACTAAACCCGATGGATGAGTGTTTCCTGACTTAGGAAGGGGAAATTTATGCCAACAAGAGATAAAGTCAATGTCATGTAAGCTGATTTGCATTCCAGAACCCCAGAGACTCACAAGTTAGAGATGCAATTGCCACTGCAGGTAGGAACATGGATTGGAGCAGAAAGCTCAAGGATGGGTAAGAAGTCAGCATTAAGAACAATTAGAATATAAGATACTTTCTCCCACCTGTCAGCAAAAAGTCTGTTCTGTCCATCCCCCAAAATGCCTACATATTTAATGTATGTAGCAATTTAACAAGAGAGGCTCTGAACTTGGAACAATAGCCTCAGATGAAGGTGGAAGTGAGACAATTACACTACATTATGAGCTGTGAGGCCCCCATAACCCCCTTTCTCTCTTCTGCTCTCAGAGTTTTCTGTCAGCATTTTAGTGCTGCATTCTTAAGGATAGAAATATAAACTTCATAAATCACTTAAAAAACAAAACATACAGGAAAAGAGAATGTAAAGTAACTAGACAATGCATGGAAAGGAGGAAAACTTCAAAATAAATATAATCAATATTCTCACCAATTTAAAAGAAAAAATAGCATCTTAAAAAAAAAACAGTAAGCTATACAAACAGAAAATTTAAAGAACAAGGAACAGCAACCAATAGGAAAATAAAAATAACACTACAGAAATTGAAATAAAATTCAGCACTACAGCAAGAAAACAAGGTAAAGGAGATCTCACAGAATGAAGACCCCAAAGTCAAGGAGGATTCTGAGATTCAAAATACAAACAAGATCACTGAGAAAAGAGAATATAAAATAGGAAAGAAATAATATCCATCAAGAATAATAAAAGAACCCCAAAAGATTTTCCTCCACTCAGTATGTACTTAAGAGAATAGAAAAAGAAGAGTAAATTAAACCTAAAGTGAGTAGAGGAAAGAAAATAAATATAAACGAGTCAGTTACTCTGTAACCAATAAACGACAACAAAAAAGAACAAATTATTTACGATAAAATCTTATTTGAGAAGATAAATAAAATTAATAATCCTGTAGTCACACTGATCAATAGAGACTATGGAAGAAAAAAACTAACCAATATTAGAAATAAAAGAAGAAACTTAGCTCAGATCCTGCTGACATTGAAAGGGTAATACGAAAATTTTATGAAAAGCTTTATGCCCATAAATTTGACAGTTAAGACAAAATCACCAATTTCCTTGAAAAAACAAATACCCAAAACTTAACCAAGGAGGTGAAAGATCTTTATAATGAGAATTAAAAGTCACTGCTGAAAGAAATTAAAGAAGACACAAAAAGATGGAAAGATATTCCATGCTTTTGGA
>NW_007729452.1:241575-256281 GCF_000696425.1 Galeopterus variegatus | reverse complement strand
AAAAAAAAAGAAATGGGTAATGGAGCTGAATAAACATTTCTCAAAGGGAGAAATACAAATGGTCAACATTCACATGACAAAATGTTTAAAATAACTAAGCATCAGGGAAATGCAAATCAAAACCACACTGACATATCATCTCAGGGATTAATCTGGCAAAAATATGCAAAATTTACATGTTGAAAACTACAAACACTTATTAAAGTGTTATCGAACTCAGGTCTGGCTGCCTGCCCTCTTGGGAAAAAAATAAAATAAAACTCAGAAGTCAAATGGTTGGTGTTAGAAAAGCAGATGTATTCAGATGAAGGAGATAATAGGGTATCCCATCTCAAAGACTTAGATTTACTGAGGGGATTTTAAAGGAAGTGTTGAGGAAATGGAATGTGGGAGGTGAAATGCAGGAGAGAAGGAGACATGAGCTATGAGAGGTCCTTGTCTATGAGTCAGGAGGTCTCGCAAAGGCTTCTTCTAGTTTCTGTTCTCATCTTCACTGTTATCTCAGGACCCTGCAGGATTTTGATTTGCTCCAGAGCAGAATCAACTCTTCTGCAGTCTTTTGCATAACTGTGATTTGCAGAGCTCTGGTTGACTTGTCTGGTGCCCAAAGTCAGCTTCCAGTCATTTGGCCTTGATCACTTCTCAAAACTCTACAAGTCTCAAAGAAAGAACTGTTAGCTTTGCAAAGTAGTGATTAGCTTCTTAGTCTTGTTCTCCTATTTAGCAAGATAAGAAAGTCAGGGGATGGGAAGAAAGAGTGGAGAGAGGGGGGAAAAAAAGCAAAAAAACTGTCCTTTAAAAAATCTCCCCTCTCCCTTTGCAGTCCAGACAGTTTTAGGTTCCAATACGGCTTCAGTTCTGCTCACTCTAACAAAAAGATAACTAAATTGACAAGGGAATATACCATTTTAATGGATTAGAAGACTTATCTTTGTTAAGATTTCAATTTTCTTCATATTAGCCCATAGATTGAATGCAACCTCATTCAGTGTTTCAGCAGGATTTTCTTGTGGGAGCTGAAACCTATTCCTAAAATTTATATTAAAAAGTGTACCTAGAATACCCAAAAGAAAATTTTTTAAAGCAAGAACAAATGCCAGTCTTGATTTCAAAAATACTATAAGCAATGTTAATTGATATCAGTAACACTGACACGGGGATAGGTTGTTTCATATGTCTATGGTAGAAACATCATCCAGAAATACACCCACTTATTAATTTTTGACACCTATGCAGGACAATTTAATGAAAAAATAATTTCACTCTTTTTTTTAAATAAAATAGTGCTACTGAATGGGACAGTCATGCAAAAATGATCCTTAACCTTTACTTCACTTCAAAAACTAACTTAGAATGAATCATACAATAATTATTTATTGATAATAAATCAATAAGTATGTTAACATATATTTATGTAAATAAAAAATAAAAACTATAAAATTCTTAGAACAAAACATAAAGAAAATCTGTGTGGCCTTCTATTAGGCAAAAATGTCGTAAATAGAACAGAAAAAATGCATAAGTCATTTAAAAAGTTGGTAGATTGGACTTCATCAAAGTTTAAATCTTCTGCCCTTTAAAAGATATTCTTAAGAAAACAAAAGGCAAACTACAGACTGGAAGAAAGTATTTGCAAGAGCACGTATCAGATAAATGACTTTTATTAAAGTTATAGACAAGTCTCAAAACTCAATGATAAGAAAGCCAACAGCCAAATAAAATGGACAAAGTTTTGAAACAACACTTTACCACAGAAGAGAGAGGGGTGGCAAATAAGAACTCAAAAAGCTGTTCAACATTCATTTATCTTTGGCAAAATTTAAATTGAAATCAAAATAAGGTATTACAACATATATACCAGAATGGCTAACTTAAAAATAAATAAACTAATTCCAAGTGTTGGTGTAGATGTTTGTGACAGCCACTTGGGAACACAGTTTGGCAGTTTCTTATAAAATGAATCATATATTTACAAGAGGAGCCGGCCATCCCACTCCTAAGTATTTTTTAAGAGATACGTGAAAACACATGTCCACACAAAGCCTGTGAACAAATGCATTTAGAGATCTTTTAATAATTGCTCCAAACTGGAAACAACTTAAATGTCCTTCAACTGGTGCATAGTTAATTAATAGTTAATTAAGTAATTGCACATCAATACAATGTGATAAACTATCAGTGACTAAAAGAGATTATTGAAAATGTCAAATATTCAATACAGCAACACTATAGATATATCTCGAAAGCAGTGAAGAGAAATAAACCAGACCCAGAGGACTATCTACTGTATGATCCATCCATATAACCTTCTGGATAGGCCAATATACAGGAACAGAAGTGAGATCAGTGTGGTGGGGCTAGGTGTTCAGCTGGGTATTTACTATAAAGAAGCATGAGGAAACTTTTTTGGGCTGATGGAATCATTCACTATCTTAATTTTGGTAGAGGTATACAACTGTATATATTTCTCAAAAGTCATCAAACTCTTCACATAAAAAGGATGAATTTTATTATATGTACATTGTGCCTAATTAAACCTGACTTGATATAAATAATGTAAGAAAGTTTGACAGCGTTAAGGAACATGGATTTCCAGATAGGAAAAGCAAAGGAAAAGAAAATGAAAACTGCGGAACATTATTGTGAAATTTCACAACATTCTAGTTAATAAATGTTCAACAAGAAAAAAAAAAATGACCACAAATAAAAGATCAGCTGAGCATCAAATTCAGTAAGGCAATGCTGGAAGCTAAAAGTAGTGAATGATGTGGTTGGGGACAGAGAACGATACCCTAAAAGGTATGGTGCTTTAGCAAGCTAAACAGTTTTGAATTAAAAAAAAAAAAATTGGAAGAGATTAGAAGCTGCCTCAGAACCAAACACTCTCTAAACTTCTCGTTTTTCCCCTCCAAGAGGAAAACTTCTTCCAAAATAAATGCAATTGTCTTAAGATACCTTTCCTAAGAACCTCCTCAAATAAACAGAAAGATTAATCACTGGAGAAGAGGAAAAACTGAAAGTTGTCACCACACCCAAACACAAGTTTCATCTGTTCTTCTGATGGCAACTCTGAGAAATGACCTGGGATGCTTTATCTGCATAATAAGACAACCTTTGCTCACAGTGAAGTTCTGCCCCTCACCTTCCCACCCCTCCTGCAGAGCTCAGAGGAGCTTTGTTCCAGGCCACTTATTATCTCATTTCCAGGCTCATTCATAGTAGTAAAATAACTTAGTAACTCCTCATAATCACCTAAGTTCCCCATTTCCTTTTCCCCATGAAGAGGGTAGTTAAGTCTCAACCATCTGGCTGTTCTTTGATTCTCATATTTTATGTGACTTCTGTGCTTATACATGTAAGTAAATCTGCATGGCTTTTCTCCTGTTAATCTATCTGTTTTTAGTTCATTCCAGAGCAATTTCAGAGAAGGCAGAAGGGACGATTTCCTTCTACCCCTGTGATAGCTTTAAAATTCTGAGGAAATCTTTCCGATGTTGCACTGTCTGTACCTAGCAAACTGATCAAGATCTTTAAAAATTTACATCTCATGCACCCCTTCTTAGGAAGCAACTGTAAGACATAGTTGATAAAAACAAAGGTGTAACCAAGAAAAGGAAAAACTTGGGGAAAACATATAGAAAATGGAATTCTTGGTATGATGGTAAATGGAGCTGCCGGAATAAAACCTATTTATAAAACTGGAGAGCACATCATGTAAACTGGAAGGGAGAGAAAGAAAGATTCTAGGAGGAATTTGGCAAAACAAAACAATAATAAAAAATTAATTTATATTTAAAACAACCAAAAGCAGATTCTAATTCTGTCAGAAAATTAAGGGGTACATTATTTTTTCAGGAAAACAGAGAATTTACCTACTATGGTAATTAAAAAGGCAAGTGTTAACTCAAGGAAAACCCAGTAATTAAATACAAAGGAAAATATTGTCATAGTTTGATATATGATTCGATAGTGTCTAGTTTTTCCATAATCATAAAAAGGTACATTAAATGCTAATTTTAAAGATCTTGAAAGAATCTTCATGGAAAACAAGTTTATCCAAAATAAATATGGAAACCAAAAATTATAACAACAGTAACAAAGTTATATTAATAATAATAGCCAATACTTAAATAGTACTTCTAGTCTTCCCAAAACCTTAGGGAGTATGGTTATTAACTCAGTTTTTTTTCCACATCAGTAAAAACTGAGTCACAGATAATAACTTCCTCAAGACTGTACAGGTATTCAGCAGTGTAACTGGGCTGTGAGACCAGCTGTTTGTTTCTTTACTGATAACCACTGGGCTATAATGGATTCCCATTATCAGATACCAATACTTATTATAAAGCTGTATTAATAAAAACAGTTTATTTGTAATAGGAGAGCCATAGAACATACAATGGGAAAGAAACATGTCTGTGAATATATGGGAACTTGACTGAAGAAGCATCGTAGATAAGTGAGAAACTGATAGACTCATCAATAAATGGTGTGGTACAGATCATACTCACTTGGAAAAAAAGACAGAATGATGGTAGCTGGGAAAGGTAGTGATTCAAAGAATAAGGTTTTATTTTATGAAAGTAGAGATAATAGGTAAAATTTTTACATTTCTGGGAATTATCCAATAGAGGTGGAAAAACTGATGACACAGGATGGAGAATAAGTATGAAGAGAAGCTAAATCTTCAAGAAATGGAGATGGGAGTGGAATGATTAATCAGCTTTGTTAAGATGATCCTTCTTCCCTTGTAATAAGAAGAAAGATAAATGTCATATTCAGATGATATAGTTGTGCACATTTGATAGTGAAGAGATAAGAAAGCTTCAATCTGATTTCTTGTTATTTCTAAATGAAGACAGGCATGAGAGTGGCAAGGGGTAAGGTAGGAGAGGAAAAAGCAGCAGGCATGAGACAGTCAACCTGAAAGTGAAGAAAAATTACCAGGGGCTATGGGTTGAATTGTGTCTCCCAACAAGAGATAGGTTCATGTATTAAATCCAGTGTATTGTGTTGATGGTGGAAAATCTTTTATGGTAACTGGAAGGTGGGGCCTTGAAGAAGTAATTGGATTGTGAAGACTAAGTCCTTGTGAATGGATTGATCCATTTATGGTGTAGTGGGTGTGGTTCTGATGGCTTTAAAAGGAGAGCAAGTGAAGAGTTACTCTCTTTTGCTCAGCAATCTGCCATGTAACACCCTGCATTGCTGGGAAGAGTCACCACCCACTGAAAAAGAGTCACCACCCACTACATGTGTCCTCTGAACTTTGGGCTTCCTAGCCTCTAAAACTGTAAGAAATAAATTTTATTTCTTTATAAATTACCCAGTTTCAGGTATTCTGTTATAGAAAACAGAATCACAGTAATGCGCAAGGTATAGCAATGTGTTTGTTAAATATCTGTTCATAAATTAACAGTGAAACAGAACATGTTTGTGTTACTTTTCACAAGTTTTGTGCATTTAAATTACTGCAGAAAAATCAGACATTTGAACATATCAAATTTAGGATTTTTTAAGGCTTATACTTTTCAGAGAGAGAAAGAAGAACGAGTTTGCTGATGTTGCCAGGAAAGAGATTATAGAAAAAGTACATGGAATTCAAGGCAGGCAATGGAAATAGTTAGGACTTCACAACAATCAGTTATGATGTGCCACACCGAGGGGATGAGTGAATGGATTGGAGGTAGCAAGCGTGTTTCAGACTTGCAACAAAGGCAGGGAATATCCTAATTGTGTTGGGTTCTAAAGCTTGCACAATTTAGGGGCTCCTCTTCAAGCAAAAGAAGGCAAAAAAAATCTTACTTTTTAAAATTTTACAAAAATAAGTGAACTCATTGCTAGGACTCCTCCTAGGGATGTGGGCAAGGCTCCTGCAAGTGAGCTGTCTACAGTGGAAGCCTCATTAACTTCATAATTAACTGGAGGGCAGATATTTATCAGAAAGTAGAAGGCACAATGTGTAGATTCCAAAGAAACTGAAAATACTGTCGAGTGCAAACAAATTGTATGGTTTGAACATGGGGGAGAAAAGGTTACTGGAGGTGGGGAAGAAGAGAACCAAAAAGACAAAGATTTGGATAGTTACTCCAAATGATGTTGAGGGCACAGAAAAGCATTTATGAAGTAGAATGAAGATGTGTCAGCGGTCCTGACATTAAAGCCTTTGATTAATATCTTGCTTTTCATCCCTAGCCCTTTGTACAGGCTCTTTCCCCCACTTATAAAAATTATTTCTAATATAGACTGAGAGGCTGGGCCAAAAAAACAGAAAATATAGTGTGCCCAAAATGATAGAAGTGTTTTTCTCCTTCATAATAGGAATCCAAAGCCTGGCAGCTTTTCAGGGAAAGTGGAAGCCATCCTAACCCCAACAGACTGGGTTATGTGTTCGTTCTATGTATTCCAACACGCTATACTTAATTTACTCCTTAAGATCCTCCTGAGTTCTTTCTGTCTTATTTTGCTATTCCCTAGGGTGTGTGCTTGAGCTTATAATCAAAGATTGCTCTGGAACACATGCACATTTTATCCATTTAAGAAAGTAACACAGAAGGCAAATTCACCACTTCTATTCGTATTGCATTAATGAGAACTTAGCCATGTGACTAAACCTTTAACTGGGAATCATAGTCTTTATCTGGGTGGCCAAGTGACCAGTGATGTCAAGGAGTTCATTACTAAATGTAAAAGGGGAAATAGAAATTGGATACTGTAGAGCTAGGGCTGCGTCTGCAGCTCAGAGACCCCTCAAGCCTGTTGTCCAGACCAAGTCATTTAAAACCCTAAAAAATTCTTTTGAAGAAAGTTTACTTTTGTATTGTAAAATCTGGAGAATGACTGTAGAGCTAGGGCTGGGTCTGGAGCTCATAGACCCTTCGAGCCCATTCACGAACCCTTCACACACTGGTCTACAGGCTAGGTAACAGGAAAAAGGTCCTTGGAGCCTTGGTTGAAGGAATAGTAAGCTTTATTCAGCACACACATGTCTAAGAGCTGGGCAGTCCAAAGAGAAACTCCACTGCTACCAGCAAAGTCCACAGAAAAACTGAGCAGGTGCCAGCAGAGTAAACATGCTCTATTTTTAGATGTGAGCTCTCTGCTGGCTAGCTGCTGCTTCACAAACTCAAGAACACAGAAGAATAGCAACAAACTCAAAAGAAACAGTGGTGCGCATATGTACTAACTCCACCTACACACAATTTGTTTACAAAGAATGTGCTGCACCACCCCCAAACAGACCTGAGGAGAGGGGTCCTGACTAAACTATTCTATTTTTCCCACAATCCGCAGTTTCAAGGTCCCTTGCTGTACAATGTATGTGTTCAGAATCTTCTGTAATGTTCTGTTAGCAAGTATAAATGCCCCTTACATTTATATAACCTACTGTCTGTTCAATATGCCTTAAGGCTTGTAGTCCTGTCCTTTCCACTATTAGCCACATATGTCCAGTTAGTAGTCATCATTGGTGTGATTTTCTTTGGGAATCCTGTAGTCATATTGATGGGCAGTTCAATGCACATTCAGTAGGTGATCACGTCAATGTATGTATGTACCCAGTTGACTCTGGTGCAGTGCCTGCAGCCAGAACTCTATGGGCAAAAAACCAGAAGGGGTATTGGTGCCAATAGTGGAAGTTCTCACCCCTCTGGTAAGATACTTGCCAGTTTGCCATCCTGAGAAAGGATGGTTACAAGAATAGGTGTCTTACCTGGTTTGGGGCCCCACAAGTCCATACAAACAGAAGACCAGTGACTCCGACTTTGGCAGTGGTCCCACAAGATCTCACATGAGTTAACTGCCCATCAGGGTAAACCATCTGCTCATCAGGAGCACATCTGCCCATCAAGGGCATTTTTTCTCAGGTTTATGTAGCACCTACTGAGCCATCGACCACCCGGTCTTGCAGCCAGCATGCTGCATTCTCAAATGTAGCCACCCAGCTACATCAGCTGCTGGAGCTCTCTCCAGCCATCTTTCCTTAGCCAGTGCATCAGCTTCATCATTGCCAATTCAACATGAGGCTTCCAGTCCTTGCCTGTCCCAAAAAGATGAGCACCTTGGCCTGCTCCCTAATCGAAATGGAACAGTTCATCTGCCTCCTTGGGAGCAATCAAAAAGGCCTTTAAATCCACTGAGTGTACCTTCCTACCTGTTTCCAGGTATTTAGTAAAATGCTGTTCAGGGAGCAATTGCTGCCACAAAGCAAACAAGACTGCATTTGGCTTCTGGTCAATTTTCTTCCTATCAATTGCTGCTGCAAGTAAGTCAAGCCACATCTGCTTATGGCTAGTCTTGCTTGGTCCCTTTGGGACAAATCCTGAGTATTTCTTGGGGGTTTGGTCTTAGCCACCTTTTGGGTCCCTTTTGCTTGTCTCCTATCCTCTATTTCACCCAAGCTGGCTATCATGGTCATTACCTCATGTATAGGACGACCAATGTATGGGGCTAGTATGGCCATCAGTGACCCACAGGACGTTGACAAGGCATTTTGCAGCACTATGTCTCTCATGCTGCCTGTAAAATTTTCATCATCTGGGCCATGGGTGTTCACATTAAACATGGACTGCCACATACCCAGCTCTCAAATGATTTGGATGAACTCAGCATACCTTTGCCATTTACTAACAATCTTGGGCAGTTCTCCAGCATTTGCCCACACAGTTTGGGCAGCTGCACTCACCCATTCCATTAAGGAGTGATTACCTGGCCCTTGTGCATATCTGCAGCTATTCTGTAGCCACTGCCTCAGGGATGGGTGTATGGTGATGGAGTCCAATTTTTCCATCTCCTCACCAGAGCACATCACACCATCCATCTCTAGGTCCCATAACCACAATAACTTGATTGTTACATTGCAGTAATTTTAATTATTTTACTCTGAAATATTTCATTCCATTTAGTGGAATACAATTAGTTCTACCATCAGTACAAAAATTTCTGGTCTTTAGATCATCTCTGATAACGTATCAAGGTAGAAATAAACTGAGTCCTGATAATCATTATTCCTATGTTTTCCTACAGCACCCTATGCTTATAAATTTTGCTAACCCCTGCCATAATATTTTTTTCATCAGTCTCTTTCTCTATACTCTAGCATTTGGTAGGTTTACAAACATTTACAGTTGAATATATGTATGAATGGAGTAATAATAGATGAAATCATTTCAACTAAAGTTTGATAGATGTTTGCCCATTCCAACTCTTTCACAATTTTTCTTTTGGGTGCTCTATTTCTTTCTTTTTTCTCCTTCCTATTTGTAATGTTAACCTCCCATGCAATAACATATACTGAAACTCAAAAGACTATCAATACATAGAGATTAATATTTGTTAATATTGAACATGGTCAAGTGTTCAATAGTGCAGTATTGGTTAACACAAGATAAAAACAAAGTGAGCTTGAGGTTTAAAAAATTACTTTGTGGAAAGGGCACTTAAAATTATTGGAAATAGAGGGCAAGTTAGGTAAAGGGAACTCTGAAAATATTAAAATATTAATTAATTATTGCATTTATTCATTTTCTCATTAAGCATTTATTAAATGCCCTATAACATGCCCAGTATTTAGCTTACATAATATTTACAGAGTACCTATTCATTCTATATGTAGTGAGCACACCTTGTAAGATTTTATTAGAGGTTTGGGGAAATTAATATAAAATAAACCAAAAGATTCTCAGAACTCATAATGACTTATCTTTAACCAGAAATTTATGGATTTCACATTATTTCTTATTTATAAAGATCCCTATCTTTTGGCATCAACAATAAATCAGCTTCAAAATTGTACCAATTGTTTTATGGCTTTTGAAGCGACTGCAAAGGACACCATTGACAGGCTTTCAAATATATCCCAAACCAAAACAATAAAAATAAATAGAAGAAAACAATATAATCTTTCTGACATTTCCATGAAAATTGAATGCTCTTCTTCTACAAACACAGAAGAGCAGTTTCATTATTAAATGCCAAGGATCACATATCCATAAAATACCAAGAGATTTTGCATGTCATTCAATCACACAGTTGACAGTCTTCAGGAACTGCTTTTCAGTGAGGTAGAATGCTTTAACGAGCTAATTAGTTTATGAAGGTAATTCTGTGACTTTACTGAATTACTCTGAAATCTGCCTATTCTTACTGTTATTTTACAATAAATCATATTATCTTATGGCTCTAATTTTTACTTTAAAAATGGAAATCCTATTAAATGGCATTTTTCCCTGAATGCAAATTGTTTTTTTTTTTTTTTTTAATTTTTATTTTTTAAAAGATGACAAGTAAGGGGATCTTAACCCTTGACTGGTGTTGTCAGCACCACACTCTCCCAAGTGAGCTAACCGGCCATCCCTATATGGGGATCTGGACCCAGAGCCTTGGTGTTATCAGCACCACACTCTCCCAAGTGAGTCACGGGTCAGCCCTAGATTATTGATTGTTATATTGCAGTAATTTTAATTATTTTACTCTGAAATATTTCATTCCATTTAGTGGAATACAATTAGTTCTACCATCAGTACAAAAATTTCTGGTCTTTAGATCATCTCTGATAACGTATCAAGGTAGAAATAAACTGAGTCCTGATAATCATTATTGTACACTTTCTTAGTCTCATGTTCAGACTTAACCTAAATCTTTTCATATACTCTTAAGGACATGGATGATAGGAACCATTGTACTGATTATTTTGCAACTTTCTAATCATATTACCAAAGATTTGGCACATAAACAGTATTTAGAAAAGAAATTTTAGTAAATGCAATTTTAACAATGAAGAAATATCAGTACACATTTCCCATTGTCTTTGATGTGCTAGGATCAATGAAAATATGCATAGAAAGGGGTGGAGAAGGCTCTGACTATCAAGGAAAAGACAACTGAGCATCAACAGCAAAGGAGCTGGAGGCAGGGGCTAGATTCTTGACAACGGAGTTGAATAAAAAGAGAATATTTTACACTAGAAAAATAGCTTTCCATGGAGTCGTTTTGTCTGGTTCATGTGTAGGGTGAAGTGTGGGCTGTTTACCTAGGCTACTGGCTTGAAGGACCATTACCTTTATCTCAATACTTGCCTTTCATCTACCTTGAATTTTCTAGCAAAACAATTATTAATTGTTCTTCAAGCCTGTGTTGTCACTCCTCTTTTCCCTGGTACATGCTGCCACTCTTTATTACAATGGCAGACTCCTTCCCTTAGTACTAAAGTCTTATGTAGGTTTCTAGATACAACCTTAGAAATGTCTCTTTAGCAATGCAGCTCCTAACGCATGTAGATTTCTACACCTTTATACATTATTCTTTCTGTGTATATATCCATTTTTAGACTTTTTACTCTGTATTATAGTTATTCACCAATGTGTTTGTCTCTCTTGCTGAATAGTGAGTTCCTTAAGGTCTGGGAACATGTTCTGGTTATTTTAGTAGTCAGGGTTTTCCAGAGAAACAGAACCAATGAGATGTGTGTGTGTGTGTGTGTGTACGTACACACATATATATCTTTGTATGTTGTATTAGTCTCTATTTTCTGATACTGGGTGATGTATAAGAAAAAGAAGTTTGTTTCTTACAGTTTTAGAAGCTGTGAAGTTCACGGTTCAGGGAACACATCTGGTGAAGGCCTTCTTGGTGACTCTTTACAGTAACACAAGGTGTCACATGGTGGGAATTGCAAGAGCAAGAGAGCTAATTTCCTCACTTATCCTCCTTATAAAGCCTTCAGCACCATGTCAATGACAGCCAATTAAACTATCAACCCATTACTCCATGAATGGATTAATCAATTCACAACGGCACAGTCCTCGAAATCCAATCACCTGTTAAATGCCCCACCTTCCACCACCATATTGGGGGTTAAGTTAAGTTCCAACAAGAGCTTGGGAGGTCATTCATACCACAGCATATATATATAAAGCGATTTATTTTAAGAGATTGGCTTACACAATTGTGAAGCATTGTGAGACCAGAATCTGATGGGGGAGGCCATCAGGAAAGCGGACAGGAGACTCAGGAAAAGAGTTGCAGTTTGAGTCCAAAGGCAGTCTGCTGTAGAACCAGGAAGAACCGATGTTGCAGATGATGTTGAAAGTGAATTCTGTCTGCTGCAGAATTCCTTCTTGCTTGGAAGAGGTCAGTCTTTTGTTCTATCCAGGCCTTCAACTGATTAGATGAACCCCACCCACATTACAAAGGGCAATCTGCTTTTTTCAAAGTTCATGCATGTCAAAAACAGATTCACAAAATCAATCTCACAAAAACATCCAGAATGATGCTATATAATGATAATGACAAATGAACCAAATATGTGCATTATGGCCCAGCCAAGATGACACATAAAATTACCCATTGCAGCCCACCTGCTCTCTTCAGTTTCTAACAAAGTGCTTGACTAAATAGCAATTAATTTACGTTAAATATAAATGATATTGAAGCTGCTAAGCTCTACCGAAGAAAAAATTCTCTCTCTCAATATCTAGAAAACATTGGTGCTGCATTGTAGAGAGATGAACAGAATAGGGCTGATATCATAGGTTGAGTTATAGATCTTATTAGCAGAGTAAGATTGATTAATAATGGCCAGATTAATATTTTTCAAGGTGTGAAACCCCAGCTCAGAGAAAAACAGGAGGGGCATTTAGCCCCTGTGGCAGGGCTGTGCTTCCTGTGAAGGTGTACGTGCTGTATACATATATGTAGACTGCTCTCTGTACTCTGGCACAGGTAAGCATGCTATTCATGTTTCTTTGCAAAGTAATTACAGTTAAAGTCCTTTTTTTTTCCCCTTTTTGTCTTTTTTACTGACTGCACAGGTAAGCATGCTATTCATGTTTCTTTGCAAAGTAATTACAGTTAAAGTCCTTTTTTTCCCCCCTTTTTGTCTTTTTTACTGACTGGTAACGGGATCGCAACCCTTGGTGCTGCGCCCACACCGCGCTCAGCCAGTGAGCGGGAACCGGTCTCTACATGGGATCCAAACCCTCGGCGGGAGCGCCGCCGCGCTCCCAAGCAGCGCACTCTCCAGTGTGCCACCAGGCCGGCCCAACAGTTAAAGTCTTAAAATGTGTGCCTATCAAAATAATATATTGTTAGTTTGTTCAATACTGTTACAGAAAGAATCTGATATATGAAATATATCCTGTTATCAATTGTTTTTTAAACTTCTGAGTGAGCAAGTGAGAATTTACAACCTGAATCTCACACACTCTAGAAAAAAGTTATTTAACAACACAATAACTATTACATTCTAAAATGAAAAATCATGTGCAATTTCTAAATTTAGTGTTGGAAAAATCAATCATTCCATATGGGATTAAAGATATGTCAAGAGACCTGTTCTTGTGCTTTTATAGTTTTTAGTTCTGCATGATATGTGTTTTACATTTATACATCATAAAATACTTTCTCCTTAATTTTAATCTTAATTTAATATTGTCTAATATACTAACTTGTTTAGGGAATTCATTGTAAAGTCGAAAATAGAAAAATCAGTTTCAAAATCATGATACATAAAATAAATATTTATATGGGATTTGTCTACATCCTAATAGATTGACTTTTCTTTGATCAAAATCATGATACATAAAATAAATATTTATATGGGATTTGTCTACATCCTAATAGATTGACCTTTCTTACATAAATATTTATATGGGATTTGTCTACATCCTAATAGATTGACTTTTCTTTGATAATTAAAATTATTGTATTATCTGATTAACAACTAAATTAATTGCCTTCAATGATCCATTTCTTAGTGAATATGTTATAAATTACTGCATAAAGAAAATGAGCAAATAAAAACATATTACAAGTTAAAGATGAGATTGTGATTTAACACAGGAAAATGAGTAGAAAATGAGAGGAATAAGTATATGATTTATATATGGAATGTGCTCTGTTTCAGTTACTTGAGTATATCTCAGTTTCTTCCTTAAATTATTAGATAATTTTCTGTGCTTTACTTAATCACATATAGCTCATGTTCATGTCATATTATATGTAAACCTTTGGTTCTATTTTCTGATCCTTAAAATGGTGATCAATATGAAATATGCTACATATGATTCTTTCTAAAAATTCTTATAAAATCACCCACTTGAAAGTTTTTAAAAATCTCAGAAAAAAAGACTATATAATTTATTAATTTTAAAATTATTGCTTCAAGAGTTCCACAAATAGAAAACAAACTTTTCTTGAAAAACGTATAGAAATGGGACAATCACTAATTTCTGACACTAGTTTCTCCCTCACCTTTAGTTCTAGATTTGCTTTTAGAATGCTGCTTCCAGCATCTTACCCAAATTCACACCTCTAAGAAAAATGGAGTCATTTTAGATGCTATTAGGAATAGAATTCCACCTCTGATAGCTGAAACAAGGAGATCCAGTAGGGCATATCACATTAAAGTCTGAGAATAAGCACAGCCCAGAAGTTATATTGTAAGATTTGGGATGAATCCCAATCTCACATAGAACGGGAATACTCGCCTCGAAGAGACCACAAGACCACGAGCAATGCAATTAGCAAGAGGTTTATTATTTCCAATGCATTGGGTTCTCACCGCCAAGCTGGGTTGAGACCCCATTAGGCTTTTTGGCTGTCTTTTTATACATTTTCTGGGGCAACTTTTCTGGAGGCCTGGAGATGAAGCAGTAAGCAGTGCTTATTGGCTAACTTAAGTAACCTTAAAGCTTATTGGTTGGCACC
>NW_007729452.1:239294-240722 GCF_000696425.1 Galeopterus variegatus | reverse complement strand
CTGTTGCTAAGTTAGAGCAAGCCTGTTTACAAAAGCAGATAGCACAGGTTAGAAGTTTTCAAAATCCTGTTTAAAAAAAAGGGGGGGTGGGCAGTTGTAGGTGTGGAAATGCCTTTGATGATCAAGCCAAGACTGGGTAAGAACTGGGAAGAGGTCAGGAGCAAGCCGGGGGTATCTGGGATGATTGTCTGCAACACAGCTGAGTAGTGTGGTTGCTCTACTGACATCTGCCCTACTTTTTAAATGGCCATCTGAAACTAGCATGGAGGATAGACTGACCACTGCAAAGTGGTACTATCAGTTTAATTGATCAAGACACTACATTCTATAAATTAAGCCATAACTTTGTTTGTTTGTAACTTATTAATAGACTTATATTGAGCCTGCAATGAATTACATTCTGAAGAATATATTCCTTTTTTAGAATTCCAAGTGTAATGCCTACATTTTTTCTATGTTAAACTTAATCCTGCCAGATTTAGGCCAATATTCAAGACTACAGAAACTGTTTTAGATTCTAATTCTGTTACTTAACATGCTATCTCTCCCAACTTTATGTCATCTATAATTTTGGTGAGTACCTCTGTCAACTGGCAGAAAGTTCACAGTGTAATCGCAGTAGTTTCTTTCAGCACAGGATTTTTTTCCAACGTAATTCCCACTGTGTTAACCTAGACTTTGTAAAATCTAACAGCTTGTTGTATTTTCCCATTACAACCTTTTTAGGAAATAATTATTTCCCCAATAATTAAATAAGTAATAAATGAAATATTTATATGCTTGTATTCATTTACATTGTATAAATAAATTTAACATGCATTTACACTGTATAGTGTTTAGAAATATAACTCATTTAATTCTTAAAACAACCTTATGTGGTAGATATGTACTGTTCTTAACCCGATTTTACAAATGAGGAAATTGAGGTACAGAGGAGGTAAGTGACTTGCCAAAGTCATGCTGCTAAGTTGCAGTTTCATTAGAATGCAGGATGCCTTTCTTCAGAGCCCTGTTCATAATCACTGCTCTTTGCTGACCTGTACATTTTCATAACTGTTAAACAGACAAGATCTACTTTTTAAAATATCCTGTTTTAGTCCATTTTGTGTTGCTATAACAGAAATAACTGAAACTGGGTAATTTATAAAGGAAAGAGGTTTATTTGGCTTATGATTCTGGGACAGCTGCATCTGGCACAGGCCTCAGGCTGCTTCTACTCATGGCAGAAAGTGGCAGGCAGCCGGCGGGTACAAGGAGATCACATGGTGAGGGGAAGCAAGAGAGAGAGAGAAGGTGCCAGGGTCTTTTTCAGCAAAGAGCTTTCACAGGAACTAATAGAGTGAGAACTGACTCATTAATCGCCCCTCCCCCAGGGAGAGCATTAATCCATTCATGAGGGATCCGTGCCCATGACTCAATCAGTTTCCA
>NW_007729452.1:236450-239076 GCF_000696425.1 Galeopterus variegatus | reverse complement strand
GACAGCTGCATCTGGCACAGGCCTCAGGCTGCTTCTACTCATGGCAGAAAGTGGCAGGCAGTCGGCGGGTACAAGCAGATCACATGGTGAGGGAAAGCAAGAGAGAGAGAGAGAAGGTGCCAGGGTCTTTTTCAGCAAAGAGCTTTCACAGGAACTAATAGAGTGAGAACTGACTCATTAATCGCCCCTTCCCCAGGGAGAGCATTAATCCATTCATGAGGGATCCGTGCCCATGACTCAATCAGTTTCCAACACTGCCACATTAGGGATCAAATTTCTACATGAGTTTTGGAGGGGACATCACATCCAAACTCCATCATACCCTGGATGAAGCAGATGTAGTAATAATCATCACTGTTCAGTTCTGTTTATTTGACCAATTTTGAGGCCATTGGTCTGCACTCTCTCTGTGTTGTCCACAACAGTCCACTTGTGAAACGCTTTGTTGAGATACAGATACAAGTATTTCCAGGTCCATAATCCTTTTAAAAATAAATTTCCTTAAGGGCAAGCTGGTTAGCTCAGTTGACTAGAGCAGTCTTGTAACCCCAAAGTCACAGGTTCAGAACCCTGTACAGGCCAGCCGCAAAATTTTTAAACAAATAAATAAATAAATGTAAAAAAAAATTATTCTAATAGGGACTGGTGGGCACTTGGTTGATTAGAGCAAACTCAGCCTTAAAACATCAAGGTCACATGTTCAGATCCCCTACCAGCAAGCCACTAAAAATAAAAATCAATGACTCTAAAAAGTAGCTTCCGTCTGGAAGCTAAGCTAAATTATTGCTAGAATAGTTTCATTAATGCCAGACTTTGTATCACTTTTCATTTAAGTTGTCAGATACCTCAAACATTGATTGGCACATTGTAAGAACTGAATAAATATTTGATAAATGGATGAATTTGAGATAGTTTTTATTCAATACACATTTTCTAACTACATGTGTGGTACAAAAATAACAACAACACGTACATACACATGCATTCCCGTGCTAGGCACTGTGCATGATACTGAGATGAAAGAGGCACAAAATCTACCCTTCTAAGCTAATAAGATATAAAGTAAAATATAAAATTTCTAAAAGTTTTTGTAAAAAATAAAACGTTATTGCAACAGAAGACAATAAAGTGCACTTATGTCATATGTTTCTGGGAGGTACAAGGAAAACCTTGAGATTTTAATATAGCAACTTATTAGATGATGATGGGTTTATAGTAATTATAGCAGGTATAGACAAAGGTATTACAAACACAAAGCGTTAAAAATAAACTATATTAATTTCTGAAAATCTACATATTTATACCCAAATTCTACTGCCCTACAGAATTTTAGACAATATAGTGTCAACCAACACACATTCCATTAGCCTTCGGAGCAAAAATGACATCAAATTTCATATAGCCTTTTGATAATGTGCCATTTACTCATGAGAGAAGAAAAGTGAAAAGGGAAATAACGTCGAATTATTATTACAGAAATAGTTTTTGACATATTAAACTCCTTAAAAAGGTCTCAGGTACCCCCAGGGTTCCCCAGATAACACCGTAAGAGCCATTGATAAATTAGAAAGAGTAAAAGATCTGGAGTCAGAGGCCCTCAGTTTCAAATTATTTCTACAGATTCCTTTTATTTTAATAAGTGTTCTATGTTTGTATGTTCCCAAGCAACATCACTACATAGGTGGTAAAGACAGCAATTAAAATTATTGTTCCCTTTTTTTTCCTTTCATAATGCATATGTGTACATAGCTAACTCTGTTGATAAATTTTCATTTTTGAATCTTCTATAAATATATTAGCTTAATTCTATGTACTGTTTCTTTGAGCTATGGCTATGTGAGTAGACACACACATACAAATATATAAATATATATTTTTTAGATTGTTTACACATTATTTATTTACATATTCATGAATTATACATAAATATTATTCAATTTACATGAATATATTTATATAATTTATCCTTTGCATAATATTTAATGTTGCATATTACATAATTTTACAGCATTATCCATTGATATGTAGATATCTAGACTGGTCTATGCTATATATTCTTCTTAGAAAAACCAAAACTATAAGATGCTGTGTTCTGTCACTTCTACTAGGGTCTCTAAAGCTTCATATACTCATTTAATGTGTCATCAGTAGCCAAAATTAAGAGTATGAAGGAATTGTATTTGAAAATATTAGAATAAAACTTTTGCTTCCAGGTAAAATGCAGCAGGTCACTCCAGGCCAATACTTCTATTGCAGCAAGTATAAAAAAAATAGAAAAAAAAAATTTAAATCAGAAAGCAGTGGTGTCAATGATGACTAGGTGAACTAAAAGTCCAGGGATGGTGAACCATTCTGAAATGACAAACATAACCACCAGCATTATTCCTCTGGGGATATTTAGCCATCTGTTCATCATCTTAAGAGCACTGCTTTAGTTCACTGCAAGAGGAAAGGTAAATCAGCAAAAAATGTTGCTTTCATTGTGGAGACAGCAGAATAATTAAAATCTTGCACAGGTAACATTTGCACAGTTCTTGGCCTGTCCTTCAGGCCAACTGAGCCACAATTTTATAAACTAAGAGTAAAATTGTCTGCAGTCTTTCAGAAAAGATTATTAGAATAACTA
>NW_007729452.1:233676-236149 GCF_000696425.1 Galeopterus variegatus | reverse complement strand
AAAAAACATGAATAACCGAAAAAATTCACAAGACTGACAGCTAACTTCTTAACAGAAATGATGGAAAATAGAAAAACAGTGGAAGAATATCTTTAAAGTGCTTAGAGAAAATAAATAACAACCTGTAATTATTTAGCCAGCAATATCATACTTCCAAATGGTAGCAAAATAACGTTTTCAGATAAATATCATAAAAAAACTGAGGTAATTTATTTCTGGCAGTATTTCTCTAAAAGAAAATCTAAAGATGGATGGAGAGTTTATACAGGATACAAAACGTAGAAAGAAATAAAGAACGCTGGGAAAGGTGACAACATGGAAAAGTTTAAATGAATAAGAATTATATCAAGTGATAATTGTAACAATCAATTAAGTGTGTATGTATAACTAAAGATATATGAAAACAATAGGACAAATGTAGGAGAGGAATAAATATAGTGAAAAGGATTATATTTCTAACGGTATCAAGTAAGTTGAATAAGTAGTAATTCATATTAGATTTTCATAAGTGAAGGTGAATTCTGTAATCTCTAGTTTAAATTCAAAAGGTTAGCAAAAAAAATGTATAGCATCCTTGTTAATAGGAGAAACATATAAAAATCTCAAAAGGCAATGAAAAGGGGAAAGAAATATAAAGCATATGTCCAGAATGAAAAATAAATGGTAAAATGGTTAATATAATTCTAATTATATCAGTAATTTTATTAAAAATGAATACAATAAAATTGGAACCCTTATGTACTGCTGGTGGGAATGTGAAATAGTGCAGCCACTGTGAAAAAGTTTGGTAGTTCCTCAAAAACTAAAAAAAAGAACTGCCATATGATCCATCAATTTCACTTCTGGGTATATACGTAAAAGAATGGAAAGCAAGTTCTCAAAAACATATGTGCACAACCATGTTTATAACAGGATTATTCACAATAGCTAAAAGGTGGAAGCAATCCAAGTGTCCAAGTTCAGATGAATGGATAAGCAAAATGTAGTTCATCCACACAACAGAATATCATTCAGTCTTAAAAAGGAAGGAAATCCTGACACATTCCACAACATGAATGAGCCTTGAAGACATTATGGTAGGTAAAATAAGCCAATCACAAAAAGACAAATGCTGTAAGATTCCACTCATTTGAGGTATGTAGAATAGTCAAATTCACAGAGACAGAAAGTAGAATGATGGTTGTCAGGGTTGGAGGAGGAGGAATGGGAAGTTCTTTAATGGGTACCGAGTTTCAGTTTTGCAAAAGGAAAAGAGTTACAGAGGTCAATGGTGGTGATAGTTGTACAGCGGTATAAATGTTCTTAATACCACTAAACTGTGCACTTAAAATTGGTAAGATGGTAAATTTTATTTTACATGTATTTAACACAGAAAAATTGAGACATACAAGCATTAAGCACTTCAAGCATAAGAATTTCAGACTTGATTTTTAAAAAGTAGTCTGCTATGAGCTATTTAGAAGACGCACACTGTACATATAGGTATTCATAAAGATTAAAAGAGGAAGGGTAAGAAAAATACGCTGAGAGAAGAAAGCACATATGGACACTCTAGAAAGATGCAGAGGCCAATTTAACAGGAAGACATCGAGTCCAAACTCTGAATGCATAGAATAACGTAGCTGCAATATATATAAAGTATCAAGTACCAGAATTAAAAGTAGAGATGAACAATTCACACCTGCAGTAGAAGACCTTAAATAATTTAAATAGGTTAAAGAGAAAGTTGATAAGAAACATTAAGTGATTTCATTGGCAAATGCAGAAAACTGCATGTAATGGTAGATTAAAAATATTTTCAGATTTAAGAAAATTAAGAAACATAATGAGGTACATTGCACAGCATCAACTATGCAAATCAAAAATACACATACACAAAATCCAACATATTTTTAAATACAAATGTAAGGCAAAAAGCATATTAAAATAGGTGCCAAGGAGAGAAAGAAAGGTAAGTGTGGATTAAGCGTTAAAACTAAAAAAAGAAATGAAATAAAGCACAGTAATGAATGTATGAAGAATATTAGGTTTTGTCACTTATCAGGTGGTAATCTTGGTAACAAAGATTGAACTGGAATTATTTCTTCCTGGCCTCTTCTGTCATCATAGAATGGCCAGGTAAACAGAAATCAAAATGCAGTCAACATCAGGAAGTGTTAGAAATCTAATGGAGGGTAGCTATAGTGTCTATATTTCTACTTAAAATGACTTGAGAATGTCTAAGGGAAAATTTTATATTACCAATGCAACGGCCTTATTTATATAACTGCTAGTTGGATATAAAAGGACATTAAGTGTATATGAATTAAATAAATTGTAGAACTTTTATAAATACCAAATGTGACAATGTACCTGGCTGATGGATTTTGGATATGACCACCGCCATTGTGCACACAATAAGCACAAAATAGTCACCGGCCTTGTCTTCCACTCCAGCACCAAACCCCTTCCCCCTTCCCTTTATGAGAAGCCT
>NW_007729452.1:229547-232746 GCF_000696425.1 Galeopterus variegatus | reverse complement strand
TGTCTGAGAGGATCCAGTGTCCTTTCAGTGAATTTTGCATGTAATAGATTGTTAAATATTATGGGAAAATTAATATAAACAATATGACAAAAAGTAATTACCATGACTTTTTCATACAATTATCTCCATATGGTGTTAATACTGATTTAAACATAATGCCATTTTTTTTTACAAATTTTCTCTGTGCATGTGTGTGCATATGTGTTTGTGTGTGTGTATTTTCCTAGTGGGATAAGCAAAAAAAAAGTACCTGATTCGTCATGTGCTAGTAGTTGTCTCTGCCGATTTCTTCTTTAAGTTAGCTCTTCTGAGAGAGGCTTATTTTCATTTTTCTTGCTAAGATGCTCCACATAACACGCTGACTACACTATCATAGTAAATTACAAGTGTGTGCAAAGATGAAATTTTAAATAGGCCATACCATTACTAAAATTTGGTGGTGATGAAAGTTTGTGCCTGAATCTCTATTAAAGATATTGGGAATATATAAATAAATTTAAATGGTTTATGCTGTCAGGCTTATTTTTATCTTTTAATTACTAGGAAGAAGTTTCTGTAATTTGGGGTTCAGAGGCCATATATCTCTCTCTACAAAGGAGAAGGATTCATTAAAAACTTTAATTCTGTTCTGAGCTGCAGTACAGTAAATTAGACACCATTCTTTGCTTGGAGGAAGATTTAACTCAAATTATTATAGAATTCCTGCAAGGGAAATAAAAGAAAAGCTCTTATAAATAACCATCAAAAATGTCATGCTTTTATATATATGTGTGCCTTCAGTTTGATAGCCCACAAGAAGTAATTTCACTCTGATAGATAATGTACTCTATAAAGTATCTACTATCCTTGGTTCACCATCAAGATAAGCTTTAAATTCACAGATACTCAAAAGCACAATTAATTTTTTTTAAATCTTATTTTTAAAACTTATGTTTATTTTAAGAAATTAGGGTATTGATAGTAAATGATATAGTCACTTCAGTATGTCCCCTTATGGATGTCTTTCACATCAAATTATCATTTGTTATGGAGAAATGTTCTATGTTTTAAAAATTATTATTCTGTTTTATATTTCCATACTTTCAAAATAAACTAATTTTGAAAGTTATGTGCTTTTAAACTCACATTTACACACATTTTATTTTGGATATTCTTCTCTACATGTATAAGATTGTTCCAGATACTACTTTTTCATACACACCTTTTCCTACTCCCTGTCCCATTTTATTTAAAAATGAAACAAAACAAACAAAATAAAACAAACAAATAAAACTAATGTGCTTACTAATGAATACCAACATTCTACATTGTAGAACAAATATAAGCTCAAATTTTAAAAAGGCCTGTGATTGCCTAGTGGATTTCTTGATAACATGAGTGTACCCAAATCATCTCACAGTTCACTTACGTCACTTACGTAGAAGGAGTGAGTGGAAAAGATCAAACAAACCGTTTCATATGACTGGAGAATAGAATTAAAAGAGCTCACACTACAGTGTTCCAATGCCAGAAAGACTGGAAGACCCCTTCCTCTCAAAGACATCCTAGGATAAATTAATTGGTCTAGAGTGAAGAATGTAAATTATTGAGTAGGCTGGGGGCTGATGTAGACATGCAATGATAAAAAGTTTCCTATGGAAGTCACCTGTTACTTTTAAGGTGCCATAAAAGGAATATTTGTAGCAAATGTTAAATTACATGATTGCCTTAGTCTATTTGGGGTGATAAAACAAAATACCATAAACTGGGTGGCTTATAAATAACAGAAATTTATTTCTCACAGCTCTGTGGATTAGATTTCAACATATACATTTTGGAGGAACATAAATATTCAGTCTCTAGCAATGGTGAATCTTTTAAAAGTATACAATGAAATATAAACACACAGACATGAAAAAAAAATATTTTAAGTATGCTGCATAGAAGATTTCTAGACACAAACTCCAGATATGAAATCATTGTCTTCTGCTAAGATCATTAAATCTTTAGCAGGTACCTGGGGCCACCACACCCTCTGCTGTCCATGAACCTGCAGGGCTTGGCCAGCCTAGTCCCCTGTGCGTTAAAAACAATATTTATTTTTGTGTATCCAATTAAATTTATTTCTACCCTACCACTTTCCAAAATGATCTCAGCTGGTTTGTAAAAATATATGCAACAAATACAACGGTGATGAATAAAAACAGGAAATAGGATAGGGAGAAGAAGTGAAACATAAGAGTAGAAAATAATGTGAGGAAATAGAAATTAGTATGAAATAAGTTTAGGAAAAGTATGCAAAAAGATTTTACATATTAACTAAAGGTAGGTCAGAAATGCTGTATCCACTTTCCTAGCAAAGACAAGAAAATGACCATTACAAAAGTCATTTGTTTCATTAAATTTTGCAAAATCAAATTTGCTTTGACGAAGTAAAGTTATTTTTGTTTATTTGTTTTGACTCTGAAACATGACAGAAAGAAATACCACTCCTTCCCACTCCCTCACGATTTACTGTAGGTAAAGTTATTTTTGTTTATTTGTTTTGACTCTGAAACATGACAGAAAGAAATACCACTCCTCCCCACTCCCTCACGTTTTACCGTAAAAGGCAGATAGTAAGTGACACGGCTGACAAAAACTGAACAGCAACTAGAAGAGTTGCAGTAGCCAGAGTACTTCTGACTTTCAAGTTCTCTTTTCTATAAGGAGACTCAAGGTGGGTGGATGCACAGAGGAGAGCTGATGGTTGAGAAACATTAATCTTTTGAGGTCCAGTAGGTAAGTTCTCTGGTGGTCTCACCTGACCGAGGAATAAAAGCAAGCATAGTCTGGGACCCACTCTGAACCCAAACTATGTCTGTAAGTGAATGTCAGGCAAGTCTGGCAATTTGAAGCAAATAGGGTCACAAGAATTCTGTTTGCATGAAGACACAAGGAGTTTAAAAAACAAATCTTATTATGATGAAAGATCATAAAAAACATAAACTTTTGCTCAACTCATGAAAGTTTAGTTATCTACAGGGAGAGATGATTCTGAGTAGAACATATTGCTGTTCACACCTTAACCACCACTACACTCATTTCAAAAGCATGGAAATAAACTCTTCTTTTGAGTTGTGTGTCTTGGTAGCAAACAAGGGTGGAAAAGTCAGAAGGAAAAAAAAATGTGTAATGAATTGGAGTAGAATAGCATTTGGAACCTTTCCATTAAAACATA
>NW_007729452.1:228435-229256 GCF_000696425.1 Galeopterus variegatus | reverse complement strand
AAAAAAAAATGTGTAATGAATTGGAGTAGAATAGCATTTGGAACCTTTCCATTAAAACATAATACTAAAGTGGAAAAAAGTTTCCTAATTTGCAAAAGTCATTGATTGCACGACTTTAGCACCTGAAAAGTTCCATTGCTTTAGCTCAGGCAAGAGGTGAGAGAACGAGGAGGGACACAGCAGTGCTACAGGGAGCAGCAGTGCTGAGTCAGTTAGTGTCTGTAGAAAAACAGTGGTGCCTGGTAGACACAGGTGTTTCCAGAGAATCAAGAGAGGTGGCCAGCAGAAGCAGGAATATTGATTTCTTTATTCTCTCTTCTGCTGGGTGCCCTTCAGGACTGCTGCATATATCACATGCTATATGGGTATTGATCACATAATAGACCAGGCTGATATTTTATTTCTGCTTGAACCCTTCCATCCAGATCACACAAAAAATGACTTTGAAAGAGATTAAGGTCTTGCTGTTGTGATGTAGGTAAAAGCCAATGCAACATAGATTATAATAGAATAATGGAAAAATAAATGGTTGGTTTATTTTTCAGGAAATATTCTAATAATAATTTTCAAAGGAGTACTTGGGGAGATTTCAGCAACAATAAAGGTGGCAGTGGTATTGCCTGTGAGCAGTACAGATTGCCGACCCTCCATGTGCCCATTAATGGCAGACCTAAGAACTTTAAGAATCAACCAAGTGGAAAGTAGGATTGACATACTCACCAAAACCAATGCACTTAATCCAAACTCTCACTTGCATGCAAGGACAACTTTCTCAGATGGTGGCTACAGGAAGAGATTTTCACCCTTATTGGTCTTTCCTG
>NW_007729452.1:223764-227907 GCF_000696425.1 Galeopterus variegatus | reverse complement strand
AGGACAACTTTCTCAGATGGTGGCTACAGGAAGAGATTTTCACCCTTATTGGTCTTTCCTGTATATAAAAGCAGAAACTATTGAAGCTTCAAAATGATTATAGCTGTAATTTTGGCCTTAAAAAGTATTTGTCCCCTGGGCTAAATTTTAAAAAAATCTCAATAATGCAGTGATGAAGTATCGAATTGTACAGGCAATGTGGTACTCTGGAAAGTTCTCCAAAATCAGTTGAAAATAATTGATAGCACCTGCTTTAGAGAATTAGTGACTATATGCCACTCATTTAAAAATACATTTAATAAATACATGATTTTGAATCTTAACATAGCAATTACTTTACCCATCCCCAACAAGTTTTCTATATCAAGACCAATCATCTCTAAGCTTTTTCCAAATGCATTATTACAAACTATACCATCTTAGCAGAGGGTATTTAACTACGGGGTGGGTGGGGAAAAGGATGTATTCAGTGCATTTAATATTATTTCAAATTATGAAGCCATTGATTGAAAAGAATGTAGAAATGGGGAAGAACAGTATCCCCAATCCTAAATTATACTCTTCAGAATGGTTTGATCCACCGAGAGATGTTTCCACCAACCCTGATTCCCACAACCTGATTTCAGGGTCAGGTTCTGTTTAAACATCAATGTTTTCTGATGAGTTCACAAAACTCAGATCATGATAGGTTCCTTTCTTCCTAATCAAAGATGGAAAAAGTCATCATAACTGCCAGTAACTGTGAATTGCATATTTCTTATTTATGTGAAAAAATATGTATATCTGATGTCACATCAAATACAAGCTTTCATAATCTCATCAGATTCAAACACCAAATTTTCTCTCATCTGTCAATTGGGAAGTGTAAAGAATCCATGTATTACTTGAGAAATTTAATTCATAATGTGGAAAGAAAGAAAAATTTCCTGTAATTTCATACCCTCATTATAACTTCTGGTAATAGTTTGTAATAATATTCAATTTTGGAATCATTGTGCTTGCAGCCTTCTTGTTTTCCATGTAGAATATCAGATGAATAATCACTCACTCACTTTCAATAAGGGGATGGGAGGTAAGGAAAGGCTTCCCCTACACCACCTGTCCCACTGACCCCTGGAATTGTAGATTCAGTAATTCCTTTTATATTTACTTATACTGGAATAGGCAAGTTTGAGCCAAAAAGACAGAATCATGTTTGTAAAATTAATGTGGGTTCAACAAAACAGTGGGGCCATGGAGTGATATATCAATTTGCAGAAGCTACAGTCCCTATTATACAATCAAACCCGAATTTAAGTGCAGTGGTAAAGGGAATTTGCAGATGTAAAGTCCCTAATCAGTTGATTTTATGTAAAACAAATAATCCTGAATAATCTGTGTGGGCCAAATCAATCATTTGGAAGGCCTTGAAAGCAAGGCTGAGGCTTCCCAAAAGAAAGCAGAAATTTTGCTTATGAACAACAGCTTTGACTTGTGCCATTGGAGTTCCATCTGTTTCTGTCATCCCTTTCTGGCTGCCTGTTCTATGGATTGAATTCTTGCTTATGCAGCTCCTACAACTGTTTAAGCTGTGCAAGCTAATTCCTTGTAATAATCTCTATGCATATGTGTTTGTATATACACAAACATAAATGTGCACAAGTGTTTGTGTACTGATATTTATATATCCTACTTATTTGACTTCTTTGGTTGAATCCTGGCTGATAAATGTGGAGTGTACAGTAAGTTGTGATACTAAATCTGCTCTCAACACCTATTCTACAGCCAGCTGAGGTCTGTGTGTGTGTGTATCTCCACCCATTTCCCCCCAACAAATAAGCAAATCCTAAATCTATTAGATGATTGTATATAAATTAATTATAAATATATAATTATATAATTTATTAGATTTAGGATTTGCATTGTTGGGAGAAATGAATGGATCAGTTTATTAGCTTATTTTAAACCTTGCTTTTGAAAAATTTCTGCAGAACGCTTTCTAACTTATTAAAGTGCTTTGAAGTATCCTGAAACTATTCTAACCTAGAGGTCAATGTCTAATATGAACAACAGCTTTGACTTGTGCCATTGGAGTTCCATCTGTTTGTGTCATCCCTTTCTGGCTGCCTGTTCTATGGATTGAATTCTTGCTTATGCAGCTCCTACAACTGTTTAAGCTGTGCAAGCTAATTCCTTGTAATAATCTCTATGCATATGTGTTTGTATATACACAAACATAAATGTGCACAAGTGTTTGTGTACTGATATTTATATATCCTACTTATTTGACTTCTTTGGTTGAACCCTGGCTGATAAATGTGGAGTCTACAGTAAGTTGTGATACTAAATCTGCTCTCAACACCTATTCTAGAGCCAATTGAGGTCTGTGTGTGTGTGTATCTCCACCCATTTCCCCCCAACAAATAAGCAAATCCTAAANGCGCCGCACTCTCCCGAGTGCGCCATGGCTCGGCCCAAACGGATTTTTTTTTACCTAAATTATCTTGTATATTTTTTCATGTAAACACACACACAAACACTACTTCATCACATAGGTTAATGTTCCTTTTGATGAGAATTTAGGATGTTCCTAAATTTTTAGCAAAAAAAAAAAAAGTTACTTTTCTGTAGATGTATTTTTCCATTCTTGTTGGATTGTGTTTGTTGTGTTGCTGTTATCGCTTTGTTCTGTTGCAGATAAAAGTGTAATCTCACAGGTGCACTGATTCCATCAGAAAACAAGCACATGTACATCTTGAGGTTTTATAACAGGTTTTAATTGTTCTGTCAAAAGTAGTATACCTAGGACCTAGAGAGAAATGAGAGGCATTAATGGTAAAGAATAAAAGTGACACTATTTGCTTGTCTCTATTTTTCTACTTTGGGCTAGACACTTGTTGCTTAGTAAAGGTCCACCTAATGTATAAGGTGGCCATACACCTAAGTCAGCCCAAAGTAGAAAAATAGAGACAAGCAAATAGTGTCACTTTTAAAACTAAGTAAAAGATGTACAGTAGATTGCTTGTTTTTAAATAAAATGAATAGGCCAATTTCTCTGATTCCTAGGACATAAGGGAAAAGTGATGCCAATTCTCACTTACAATTGTCAGAGGGATGGCTAGCTTCATTATTTTTTCATGAACAAAAAGTGGTACTTTGTGATTTTGACTAGAGAGAGACTGAGACAGAGACAGCGAGAGAGAGAGAGAGAGATTGATTCCCTGTTTAAATGACCAAGTACTTTCCAATATGTTTTATTCTTCTCCACTACAATTCCAGGGGCATAGAGTCCAATAAAGATGATTTAAAATAGTTAATATTGGGTATACACTGAAAAATATCTGCCCAATTTTTCTAGCAGGTCCAAATAAGCTTACTTTAATTTGTCACATTAATTTGAATGAATTTACTGTTCAACTTTGGAGAGCTCAATAAATATGTAAGAATTGAATTCCAATAATTACTACAAATTTAAAATAAATTATTGGATAGTGCTAAAATGCATTGTTCACAAACAAAATGAACTTTAACAAAAGATGAATAACAAACATCTAGTTATAAAGACATTAAAGCAATATAATAATTGTGTAACAGAATTAGTACATCAAGAAGAAGAGTAATTTCGGTTTCGGGACTAAGGGCTATGAAGGCATGTATGTTTATGCAAATTTCATTTCTTCTGATGAAGGCTTTAATTGTACTCATTCTAAAAGCTAGGCTAGAGAATTTAACATTTTCTATAAAGAGAATAAATGTGAACCTTCTTGTGAGGAAGTGAACTTTAATTTTGAAACAAACATGGAAAAATGTTATTCAGAAGTAAACAAAAATTGTTTTTGGCATGTTAAAGAATTCAGAATTAATATTACATTATTTAGCTTTTGGATGTCAGCTAACTCTTAATTTATTATAAACTTACTGTTGGGAGAGAATGCATGGATGAGAGTTATTACATCAATATTGCCTTTCTATATCAATTTAACAACACATTAACAATAAATGTGCAGCTGCTATTAGTAGTTACCTCCTTTGAAACACATTGCCATGGAAAAACTATTGAAGCATTTAATCAAATGCTAACAAGGTAGCTTGGCCATGAATGGAACTATAATTTATTTTCTCAAAAGCACCTTCCTGAAATAAGTCTTTTGCTGACCTTGTTTT
>NW_007729452.1:221838-222771 GCF_000696425.1 Galeopterus variegatus | reverse complement strand
CTAGAGAAATAAAAGCTGATATTTAGCTGTAAGAACTTTCTTTAGAAAGAGAATAAATATGCAGTGACAATACACACAAAGAAATAACTCTCATTAGTTTTGTCTTTAACTTAAAAATCCAGTCTTCATTAGCAAAACAGTTACCAATCATGTAAATTAACTAGACTTAAAAACTCAGGAATTAATAGAAATCAGAATTTTAAGTCAAAAGTGTTATGGTTTTATACAGTGTATCCTTTCATTAGCTTCCCTTTGAAGATCCTATTAATTTAAATTAAATTTAGCCTAGAGCTGCCTCCATACATAGTGAATTGTAACCTAACTTAATATGTAAACAAATTGCAACCTAACTTAAAAGTATATTTTGTGACAAGCAACTGAGTCTCGGCCAAGCTATAGCAGCCAAGCTTTTAGCCAATCACAGGCTGCAAACTGCTTACACATGTTCAAATAAGGCAAACGCCAAGCTGTAACCAATCAGGTTCACTTCTGTATGTCACTTCCTTTTTCTGTCTATAAATACTACTGCCTGTGTTGCTAGTTAGCGCTCTCTAAACCTCTACCGCTTCAGGTGCTACATGACACATAAATCACTTCTTCGCTAAAATAACCTCTGCTAAAATTAATTCGTCTGAAGTTTTTCTTTTAACAATTTTCATGTCAATGAAAGGAATTGTGTTGATCATTTATTTATTTTAAACATTAATAATTTTTGTTTTTTCTGATTATAAAAGTAAATATATGTTTATCGTAAAACAGTTAAAAGATACAGAAAAAGTACAAAGAATGTAGAAATAACCCTCAATTCTGCCATTCAGAAAGTAACTCAATTAAAAATTTTATTCGTACACTTTCAAATACACACACACATACACACACACACACACACACACACACTGACACAGAGACAGTTTCTAGCCTGTTCTCTCAGCA
>NW_007729452.1:219470-221245 GCF_000696425.1 Galeopterus variegatus | reverse complement strand
ACAGAAAAAGTACAAAGAATGTAGAAATAACCCTCAATTCTGCCATTCAGAAAGTAACTCAATTAAAAATTTTATTCGTACACTTTCAAATACACACACACATACACACACACACACACACACACACACTGACACAGAGACAGTTTCTAGCCTGTTCTCTCAGCATATGTAAAAGGAGAAAGCTCCTGACATATGATTAGCACTTTATAAATGTTTATTAAATTGATGCAGCTACCTGATTTAAGACATGTACCTTTTAGGCTCTTACATCTTGGCTACTATATGATCAATTGTGCAAAATGTGTTTTTAAAGCACAGACAATGTTTGCAGGGATGTCAAACATCAAATAATATTCTCCACAACCACAAGCAAATGTTTCTAGACTATACAGTTAGTTCATTGAAGAGCCCAAACTGCACTGCAGATCTAGTCTAGGTCCAAGTTTTTTTTTTTTTTTTTAATTTAGTCTTAAATATACTAATATGCTTCATTATTTTTACAAAATTAGTGGCTATTAATGTTCTTTTTAACAATTTGACTGGAAAATGAAATTTTCTGAGCATAAGGAAAAGCACCTTCTGTCATAATCTCTCCTGTTGACTTCCAAATTAGTTTTGGGATAGCAACATGGCCTGTTTACCAGGAACAATCAGGCACTTCAGTAAAACCACCCATAGAGCCACAGTTGCATCTTGTATGTGTAAGGGAGCATTCTTTATAATCCAGTTTATTTAATAGGCTGCAACAGAGAAACCTGTGTTATTGCCAAGGATATAACTAAAATAAATATGTTGAATAAATTTTCCCTATTAGGAAGAAGCAAAAATTTAACAATTTATTCATTAACTGAATAAAAGAATAAAAGATAGAAAGCTAACACTTCTAAAAACAGAAAAGGATCCAAAGGGAAAAAAACAAAAACAAAACAAGACAAAAAACCCTCAAACCACTGAAAATACACATTAGAATGCATACACATGTAAAATACCTGGAAATTGAGAATTACACTCATACCTGAACGAAAAAGAGACATGAGAGACTGGGAAGTAAACAACTTGTGAATAAATTACTTTTAAGGTGTGACATGTATAGAAAGTCTCTATGATGAAAATATTGAAATATTCATATTTCTGCTTTTTCAAAGGTGTGCTTAATAATCTTGGTTGTGTTATAGATATTTTGTGATAATGTGTCCACGAATACGATTATAATTACATGATTTTGGTATGAAGAAGAGAAAAAGTAGTGATTTGCCTGAATACCCACAAGAGTTTTCTAGTTTCTAGTTCTGCTTAGCTTAGCAAAAATACTAACTTACTGGATTTGAAAGAGTGTACTCATTATCGAAGTATTTAGTTACTGGCAAAAACTGTAATTATTAGTGTAATAATTTTGCATCATCGTTTTAGTTAATAATCTTAGAAAAACCCCAAAACACTGTATATGCCTTAAAAGCTGGGACCAAGAGCTATGTAATTGACAATCCCTCAGTACCCAGCACAGTACTAAGTAATATAAAAATGCTGCCTGAGTGAATGATTAATTTATTTATTTTCTTTTTTTAAAGAACATTGTAGTAAGCGTTTTCCTTATAAGGCTACACTGCCTCTGGAAGATCAAGGCGATCGCTTGATGATGTTATGTTTCAACAAGCCTTAAACATTCTGATTCTATCCTAAATGACAAATAATCTGAAAATCAGAATTTGCAACTGATTTTTTGCTCCAGTTTAAGTTTAGTTTCTTTAGCATTTAGACATTTCTAAAATTCATGC
>NW_007729452.1:213229-218804 GCF_000696425.1 Galeopterus variegatus | reverse complement strand
ATTTCTAAATGTATTTTACATTATGGTGTCAAGAATAGGTGGAAAAATTATTTTACACCATGCAATTTCTTTTTATTTTTCTTTTCTTTTCTTTTCTTTTCTTTTTTTTACACCATCCAATTTCTTAACTTGGCTATGCATTCAAGTTTGTAATTCCTACAAGGCATACAATAGTGCCCTCTAATGCCATTTTTTAAAACAATTGTACCACATTTTTGTTTCTCTTTTCAGGATGCTAATTCCTTTCCTTTTAGAAAAACTATCTCAAAGAATGAAATCCTACAAAGTACTCTAACTTTTCAATAAAAGTTTTAATGAGCAATATTTGAGAAAAGTCCCTAATTATACTGCCAAGTTTATGTTTTTCTTTTGTTATTTGAAATTCACCAATATGTAGCATACTGAGTAAAAACACTTAGTTACAAAATTATTAATGGAAGTCAGCCACATAATTGTTAGAATGTTTATTCATATATTAAAATACATACCTTATGGACATACTTAGGTGAATTTTCAGAGTTTTCTGTCTTCAAGATTTCATATTGTTTTACTAAGAATTTAAGGATATTAGTATTAACCTCTTTGTTGCATATAGTTTTTTCCTGGTCACAAAATATCTATAATTTATCTCAATTCTGTTTTATTTTTATTTAAAAAAGAGTAATCTATTATTTTTTAATAATTATTTTTCAATTTATTGGGATATTACAAAATTATCTAATACAGTAATAGAACAAAGACAAGTCCCATTGTCTAAACCTAAAACAATGAATTAAATTCAAGATATTTCTAATGTTTCACTAATTAGGAATTTAAAATTCCCTAGTACAGTCTGAAAATAAAATACTAATGGGAAATGGATATTTGAACTGGATAAAGACACAAAGAAGTACAGAAGTCAAAATAAAATAGAATTATGAATGTACGAGCATATTAAACAAATCTACCAAGGGTCGAGAAGACAGTTACTAACAAAAGGAGATGCTTTGAAGGTGATATCAATTCCTTAATTTAGTTATGTTAAGGATAAATAGTGAGAACTGCAAAAAGTCCTAGCAAGAAAAATAAAAACTTAAGAAAAGGGAATTTACCCTAGATGTGTATGAGCTGTAATAGATCTTGGAAAGAAAATTCTCAACGCTTCATTCTTACTGACAGATTTTTGAATTAGTTGTAAACTCTGTGTGAAAAGAACTTGGTGTCATCATAGACAGATCAATAAAAACATTTCCTCAATATCCTTCACATTTCAAATCTCATCACAAGCCCAGGATGTTCTTCTGTGTTGTATTAACTATGTTTCTAGCTTCTGTGAACTTGATGCTTCAGCATCTGCCCTACATGCACATGTTGGACATGCTGTGTTTTGGATAACACCTCAATATCCTGAGCTACTGTGCCTTAGCCTCCCGCTTCCCTGGACACCACCCCTGCTCTCCCCTCCTACTTCAGGAGGAGTCTCCCCCCACACACTATGTGCTTTTCAAATGCAAATCAAACAACACAGAGCCCACACCCCAACCACCTCCTTCATTAGGATCTTACACTCCAGAGCACCATCCTGAATGCTAATCATTTTAGGGCCAGGTACCAGATAACTAAGAACAGCCCCTATGCTCCAGAGGCTGCTAAAGTTATTCAAACCAGACAATTCAGAATCTGCTTGCCTGATCTGTTTCTTTCCCCAGAAACCATAATAAAGGTTTCTGCCTACAGTTACCCTGCTGACCAACCCTGGTGCTTTCCCAAAGTGGCCCTCATAGTGTTGTATGTTCCCTCCTCTAGGGAACTGTTAATAACAATCTTTTTAATGGCAGCCATCTCTTGCTCTGTTTGACTTATACCTCAATTTTTAAATTAATGTGCTGTGTTTTAATACATGTGTCTCCAGATTCTTATTTTGTTGTTGTTGTTAGTTTTGGTTTTGGTTTAAGATCAGATGCTCTTGGGAAAGAAATATAGACTATTTAGATTCATTTTCTTCCTGTAAATGAGTGCCACTATTACATAGCAAAAGCCTATTTATCCAGAGGTCATTTTTCTGCCAACCCAATCAATGGAAGACAGCCTGAAACCTAAAAGTAAGCAAATGCACCCTCTAATTATTTACTTATCTTCCTAGTCCCCAACTCCTTCTTTAAAAGTTGGAGAGATTAAACCAAATTTTTTCTAATGACTCCTTTCATTTCTAATGGCTGAACAATTATTATTAGTCTTTCTAAGTCATGGAAAATCAGAAGCAGTAACCAAGAAAAGATATTAATAATGTCAGCAAAGTAAATAAGGGATAAATCCAAAACTGCTCAAATTACTCAAATACAACTCAAAGAGAAATGAAGATTTTTCATAAAGAAGAATTTATTTCTGCAAGAAAAGGTTACAGTGTATGTGTACAGTGCTAGTCTCTATTTAAGAAGGGATGAAAACCTATTCCCTATAATTTAAGATAAATATCCAAGTAAAATAATTTTAAGATTTTACTACTTAAAAATAAAATATTTAGTAACACTTTTAAGAAAATTATTAAAAATGAATAACCCCAAATCCTGACAACAGTGGCTAAATAATCTCAATTTTAGAAAAAACTTGACATCTTTGCAGAGTCCATATTATAAAATGCTTTGTGTCTGAATTTCACAACCCATCTGTTGTCTTCATTAGGTGGCAACAACTTTGAGGGTGAGATTTTTTTAGCCATATTATTTATTGGTTGGTTGTTTCATTTATTCAACAAATATTTATTCATCGTTTATCATGTGATAAATGCCAAGCTGAATATTATTATTTATTTATTTTTTTCCTTTTTGTCTTTTTTACTGACCGGCAAGGGTATCGCAACCCTCGGGGTTGCGCCCGCACCGCACTCAGCCAGTGAGCGGGAACCGGTCTCCACATGGGATCCAAACCCTCAGCGGGAGCACCGCCGCGCTCCCAAGTGGCGCACTCTCCAGTACGCCACCGGGCTGGCCCCAAGCTGAATATTATTGATGAATAATTGAATCTTGTTTTCCAACCAGCCCATCCCTAACATTTGAGGCATCCAAGGCAAGAGTACAAATAGAGGCCCACAAACTGTATAAGTAACTAAAGCCATAGATCATCCTAACATAAATAAATTTGTTTTAGCCTCATAGCTTGACATTCTACCTTCTTAAGATCTCAGAGATACTTGATTCCTCAAAACACTTGAACTTCCTTATCAGAACTTAATGGCCAAGGGAGACCACATGAATGCTAGCCCCAGTTCCTTTCTGCAACATGAGAACTTATTTCCACACTCTTACAAAAACAGACAAACGTAGGGAAAAGAACTGTTCAGGTTCTAGAAATAGGTTTAGTGTAGCTCACTCAAGGAATTTCAAGGTCCCATGAAACTGGAAGGTAAAATGGGGGTGTGCTTTTTATCTCAGTCCTGCAGCGTCCTGGTCCTTTGAAGAGACATGCCAGAGGACATGGATAAAAGTGGTGGATAAACAGGGGAGCACAAAGCTTTTGATTTTAGGGGACAATTGAGAAATCACCAACTACACACAATTGCAATGATGTCTTTGTTAAAAAAGAAATTCAGTAAACTATGCACAAAAAGAATTTAAATCTAATAGAAAAAAGAATAAAAGAAGGAGTCCCAGAAGAGATGAGATATTGTGTATATTTTTTGGCCCCAATTTTGTCTTAGTGCATGCCTATAGAAATTAAGTATATTTATAATGCTATGACACAACGGCTTACTAAACATCTGTAGAACAAAAGTGTTTTATACATATTTTTTAAATATTAAACAACTTATTTAGTTTTAAAAATTAATGGTAGAACTGTAATTTCTACCTAAATGTGTATGGTAACATTTTTCACTTTCATTTTGAAAAATATTCTTACTAGATATGGAAATCTAGAGTGACAATTTTTCATAATTCAAATATGCCTTTCCATGATCTTCTGGCTTGCATAGCCTTTCACATATCTGCTGTCATTCTTATTTCTGGTCCTCTCTGTATAATGTGTCTTTCTTTTGGCTGCTTTTAACATTTTCTCTTTATCTTTGGTATTTTGTGATTTGATTATAGTGTCTCTTGACATGATTTGGAGGATTTTATTATGCTTGGAATGTGCTGAGCTTCTTAAGTCTGTGGGTTTATAATTTTCGTTGTTGTTTGAAAAATTTTTAGCTCTTATTTCTTCAAATATTTGTCTGTCCTCTCATCCCCCTTCTGGTAGCACCAAAGATGGTAAATATATGTATTTTTATACATATAGTAATGTAGCAAAGAATATATGTATTGCATATATTATGTATATAGTTTTGTACCATAAAATGTATGTATTTTTATGCATATATTTATTTACCATAAAACATAAAATGTATATTTTCATGTTTAAGGCACTTTAAGAAATAATTAAATATCTAATGCAAAATTAATAAAGTATCATGGAGCTTTAGCAGATAAAAAATAATATGAATGGACAAAGAATATTACTATGAATAAATTGGGGCATATTGACAAATTGATCAATTCATTAACAGACAAAACTTCCTAAATATTTATGAACTTAATAATAGAGCTTCAAAATATATGAAGCAAAAACTCATACCTGCATGGAGAAATGAGAAAATCCAAAACTGTAGTTGGAAACTTAAACACTCTTCCATAGTAACTGATAAAAACAATGAGAAAAAGACTACAACTTTATAAATTGTAACATAATTGATCAACTTTACTTAATTGATATTTATAAAACACTCCTCCTAACAGCACTCCACCTATAAAATACTTCACCTAAGAATGTTTACAAGTGCACATGGAATATTCATCAATACAAACCATATTTCAGACCACAAAGCAAATCTCACTACATTTTAAAAGTTTCATATTAAATTATATCTTTTGGCCACAAGGAAATTAAATTAGATGTTAGTAATTGAAAGACAGGCATAAAATCTCCAAACATTTCAAAATTAAATAACATCTGGGTCAAAGAATAAATCATAATGAAAATTAGAAAATATTGTTAATTAAATGAAAATACAACTTATTAAAATTAGTGTGAAGTTGCCAAAGTAGTGCAATGAAGTACACCAGTCTTTTCTCTTGCATTGTGTAACGTGTTGTTAATCCCATCCATTGCGCTTTCATTTAGAATAATGTATTTATCATCTCTATGAGTTCCGTAGGGGTTTTGTAATAGACTCACTTTGTCTTCTCATTCTGCTTATGTTTTCACCTACCTTCTTTGACATACAATAGTTATTCATAATAGCTGTTTTAGTATACTTCTCTTTAGTTTCATAATTTTCATCATTTATTGATATGTTTATATTTATTATTTTTTGTTTTGGTTGCAGGTCATATTTTTCTATTTTTTTATAGCCTTGGTAATTTTTTAATAAATTCTGAATATTGTTAATTTTATATTTTGACTGCTGTGTTCTATTACTGTAGCCCTTTACATAGTGTTAGTTTTTGTGCTGGCATGAAGTTAATGTACTCAGAATCAGATGGATCCTTTTAAGCTTGCGTTTAGGCTTTCTTAGAGTGGAGCCTTAGCAGCCTTTAGGCCAGGGCCTTACTACTAGGGC